>NC_058131.1:250918924-251064329 GCF_016433145.1 Gracilinanus agilis
AAGAAGAAGAAGAAGAAGAAGAAGAAGAAGAAGAAGAAGAAGAAGAAGAAGAAGAAGAAGAAGAAGAAGAAGAAGAAGAAAGAAGCAAAGAATTAGAGTGAATGCACAATGTAGTAGATAGAGCTGACCTAGAAGCCAAGATTCCTGGGTTTATGTCCTACATCTGACTTTTACTGACTGTGGGCAGGAATATTATCTTATTTTTCAGTACTCTAGGCAATTTGCTAAGAATTTAAATTTCAGAGAAAATGTTGTCCTACATTGAAGACAAGAACTTTCTTGCCTAGGGAGTTTCTTATTTTTGTTGTTGCTTTAGTCATTTCTGATTCTTTGTAATCCCATTTGGGGTTTTCTTGGCAAAGATACTGAAAGTGGTTTGCCATTGCCTTCTCCAGATCATTTTACAGTTGGGAAACAGAGGCAAACAGTGAAGCAATTTGCCCAGTCACACAGGTACCCAAGGCCAAACTTGAACTCATGTCTTCTTGACTCCATGCCTGGAGCTCAATCCATTCTCCTACCTTGCTGCCTAAGTTAAGTTCTGTCCCTATTCCTATCCTACTAAAATGATAATTATTACCTGGGATCTTTTTATAGAATATTCAACTCAGAGTCAGAATAAGCCTCAGAGATCATCTAGTCCAACCCTCTCATTTTATAGATTAGGAAAATGAGGCTTGGATATTCAGTGACTTGAACCAAGTCATAAATAGTATTTAGAAGAGTGAGTATTTAAACTTGGGTCTTCTGATTCCAAATACAATACACTTTACATATGAGATGATGTCTTAATATCATCTGTGTTGATTTGTAACTTTAAACAAAACTTTGGTTTCAACATTAAGCAACAAAAGACTTCTAGCCTATCAATTATAGGACTACAATGAACCCCTTTGTACATATCTAAGCACTCTTGACTATATCTCTCTTCATCACTTTCAGTCAGTTTCTCTAATGTGTTTACTTATATGTCCCCATTTGGTGGTACTTCATGTTTGAAGAATCCTTTTACAAAAATTAAACTTCTCCTGACAAAAAATGGTCACAATTCTATTTCTTATGTTTTCTTTTAGGAACTCTGTTTTGATCTTTTGTTTTTCTTTTTTGCCCCCTTCATTAAATGAACTCCTTGATACAGAAAGTTTTATTCTTATGCTTTAAAAAGCTCTATGAAGTTTATTTGTGAAGTTAAAGATTCAGTGTCAAGCTTTCATCCTCAAAAGTCTGTTTCTAGAAAAATAACTCTTTTTAAAAACAATTAGTTACCTGCATCCATGTCTCAAACATAAAAAATATTTAGGATCCCAGAGAAGATTGTTCAATGAAAACAGTCACTTCAGAATGCATTAGGCAAATGATTGATGCAATTTGTTCTACGGAAGGAAATTGAGGGGGGTGGGAAAGAAAGAATACATAGGTTATATCTTAGCAATATTACAGATGGCAAATTGGAAAGCCAGCTGGACCAGAGACCATCCCTCATAAGTTTTAAATCTTTCATCTATAAAACTTTAATCCTATTCTAATCTTCTTTCTCCTGCATTCCCTATTGCAATTTCTGACAGTCTCACTTAGTCCCCTGTTTTAGGCCAGCCTCACTTTCCCCATGATCCTTGGTCAACTTCTCAACAACTTTATCCTGCTATCCACCTTAATTCCACTTCCACGTCCTTTCCTTCAACTCATTCATTTCTTTTCTAAGAATCATTACATCAAGGGAGGAAATATTTTCCTGCTAATTTCAATCTGAAGACCATCATCCTTTTACCATATTTTCCTCTATTAACCTCTACCCTATAGCATGATCCCCACTTCTTGACTTAAGCTAATGTTGATAACTTCAGGATCCTATGACTGTGGTAACTATTTGGACCCATTGTCCTCACCTACCCTCTATTCATCTCCCTCAGAAGCAGAAGACAGACTATCTGATAAATAAATAGAAATTATAAAATTGTCCACTCTAACACCCTCCTCACCCAACTTCACAGCATATCAATGGTTTTACTTCAGATGAAAAAATTTCTACTTAGAGTTGCCATCCATGTTTTATTTTACTCTCTACTCCCTGGTTATCCCCATGCCATTCCCCACTGGCCATTTTGCTTCTATATTATACTTTGCCTTGTTCTCTTTAGTCCTATAAACATGACAAAATTAACTCTGTCATTATTCTTAGAAGGAATGTTTCATAATCCCCTATAGCAGGGGTCTGCAACATTTTTGGCCGTGAGAGCCATAAATGCCACATTTTTTAAAATGTAATTTCGTGAGAGCCATACAGTGCTCACAGTGAGAGCTCCTGTAACAGCGCCTGAAAATAAAATTGACTTCATGGCTCCTGCAGAAAGAGCCATATCTGGCCCTCAAAAGAACCAGATATGGCTCGAGAGCTATACGTTGCCAACCCCTGCCCTATATATAGCCATACTTATCATTTCTACAACTTTTCTGATCAAATTTCTCCCACTGAACATCACACGCTCACAGGTATTGCCTATCCCAATTAGAACATAGACTTTTTGAGGGGATGGATTATTATTACTTTTGTATTTGTGTTCTCAATGTTCATAACAGTGTTTTGCACATAGTTAAGTGTTTAATTCATACTTTTTCATGTATTTCTTTAAAAAGTAGTATTAAGCAATATTTATTCATGTAAAATCAGATTCTATTAGAACAACAACGATTTCTTTCCATTTAGTAATATTTTCCCTTGAGTTATAACTAGGAAAGGGCAGCCAGCACTTTGTCCCAGGGTGATATAGTAGCAGGGAATATTTTTCTTCATCATGACAATCTGGAAGCCATTAGTTTCTTAACGATTTTAAACCAGTGGCATGACTTGTTCCTTTGCCTGGTCTAAGGCTTATAGCCCCTTAATGAAGAGCTTCTATAGCAGGAACCACCATCTCCCATCATGCCAGTTCCCATATGAGTACATCATAGGCTCTCTAGAGATTAGATAATTTTAATTTAAACTATCTTCTGTATCATATACTCCAATGCTACCTTGGCAATACTCATCTGCTACTGTTCCAGTGAGGAGATTCCTCATTATAATTCTTAATCTTTTTTTTTACAACTCACAACTCAGGTTCATACAAAACTTGACAATTATCAAGACATTCCTCTCATCTGATTTTGGTTCCTTAATTATAGAGACACCAACACTTCTAAACCTTGGTCATTTCCATTATATACTACTTTCTTTGCTTGAATTCATTGTTCTCTTGTTCAATCACTGGTCATCCCTTTGTCCAAATTCAGCCCTAGATTATTCCTAATATCTGCTTTCTCTGTTCATCATTATTATTTCTATGCATCTCTGTAGAAAATCACATATTTGTACTATCTTGCCCCACAATCAATTTTTTTCCCACAATCTCAAAAAGGCCCTTGCTCCCTGTATTTGTCTTGAATTCCTTACTTCCAAGTTGTCACTTTCATTAGATGGTGATCTCCTTGAGGGCAGAAATTTATTTTTGTCTTTCTTTGTATCCCTATAACATAGTGTAGTGTCTGGCACAAATAACATGCTAAATAAACATATATTGAATGACTCATCCAAGGCAATCCTTTTATTTTTTTATCAATTGATTTCATCATATTCCATCATTAGTCCTTTGAAAATATTTCTTTTCTTTTTATGCTTTCTACCCAAAGGGATATTACTTGAGGACTTCTCATTGTTCTTGAAAAATGACACAATGTATCATGGGGTCCTCGTTTCCCCTCTTCTACTTCTCAAAGCCTCTTGACATTAGACCCTATTCTTTCACTCTTTGCTCTTTGATGAAGAGGTTGACCTTCTCTTTGCCAAGGGAAATCCATCTACTTAGGTACTTATTCTCATAATTCTATTAACTTCTTGCCTCTAAAATCATCCTCTTCTCTATTAACTTTCAAACATGACCAGGTTCCTTCCTTGTTATATGCAAGTATCCCTGTATCCATCTTCCTTAAAAGATGTACAAAAAAAAATCTTCCACTTGACTCAAACCATCATTTTATACTTGTCTTTCCTTTCATAGATTTTAAGGTCTTAGGAAGAGGGCAAGAAATGTATATACTTCATGTCTACTTACTGATTTTTAATCCCCTTGCAGTCTGGCTTCTGACCTCATCATTGAACTGAAACTGCTTTCTCCAAGGATACCAATAATCCCTTAATTGTTAATTCAGCTTTTCTTTCCTTTCCTTTTCTTTTTTTTAAATTGTTTGCATTTATTTTTTTTATTATTTTTTATTTTATTTTATTTTTAAACCCTTAACTTCTGTGTATTGGTTCATAGGTGGAAGAGTGGTAAGGGTGGGCAATGGGGGTCAAGTGACTTGCCCAGGGTCACACAGCTGGGAAGTGTCTGAGGCCGGATTTGAACCCAGGACCTCCTGTCTCTAGGCCTGACTCTCAATCCACTGAGCTACCCAGCTGCCCCTCTTTCCTTTTCTTTTTCAAAATTTTCCTTATTTTCCCTCATTTACATGTAAAAATTTTCCAACATATAAAAAGAATTTTCAGTCCATGATTCTCTTTCTCCCTTTTTCCCCCTTCCCTAATGATATGGGAAGTAATATCAAATAGATTTTACATGGGCAAGCATGTAAAACATTTTCCATATTAATTTTTTTTCTGGAAGAAAACTCAAAATAAAATTAAGAAAGTGAAAAACACTTGTGTTGGTCCATATTCAGTCTCCATCAGTTCTTTCTCTGGAAGCAGATGGTATTTTTTAACACGAGTGCTTTGTTTTTTTTTGTTTTTTTTTTTTTTTGGATGATTACATTTCTTCAGTCACGGTTTTTCTTTGTATAGTATTTCTGTCACTGTATACAGTGTTCTTCTGGTTTTGGTTATTTCATGCTTCTTCAGTTCATGTAAGTCTTTCCAGGTTCTTCTGAGCTGCATTTGCTTTTCATTTCTTACAACACAATCGTAATCCATTATAATCATATATTAAGATTTACTCAGCTATTCCCCAATTGATGGGTACTCCCCACTTTCCAATTCTTTGCCCCCACAACAAGAGCAGCATTAAATATTTTTGTGCTTATAGATCCTATTTTTTTTAAATCTCTTTGGGATATCTAGTAATAGTATTACTGGGTCAAAGAGTATATACTATTTTATAGCTCTTTGGGTACAGGACCAAAGTGTTCTCTAGAATGGTTGAATCTGTTCACAACTCCCCTAACAATATATGTGTCATCATTTTTTCTTCTTCATTTTACTTTTATGTTATAATGCTAATCTGATGGGTGTGGGGTGGCAACTCAGAGTTCTTTTAATTTGCATTTCTCTAATTAATAATGATATAGACCATATTTTGCTTAAATAGAGAGAGTTTTAATTGCTTTGAGAAATGTTTGTTCATATCATTTTGCCATTTATCAATTGAGGAATGACTTATTCTTATGTATTTGACTCATTTCTCTATTTTTTTGAGAAATAAAGCCTTTATTGGGAGACTTGCAATTTTTTCACCATTATGATAACTGTGTTTTATTCTCTATCTTATTTCCTCATTTAGTTTCTGACCAGTAGATCCCCATATTTGTCCTCTTTTCTGTGATCCTCACTCTGTGCTCTTCTTCCTTCCCCTTACTACTTTCCTTTTGGGTAAAACATATTTCTATACTGAATTGATTGTATATGTTCTTTCTTCATAGAGGCAATTCTGATGTCAGTAAGGTTCATGTGTCCCCCTCCTCAGTTTGTCCATCTTCCCCTCCACAGTAAAAGCTCTTTCATGTCTCTTTTATGTGCAATGATTTACCCCATCCTATTTTTACCTTCTTCCTTTTCCCAATACAGTCCTCTTTATTATGCCTTAATTTATCTTTCTAACATATCATCCTATGATATTGAAATCACACCCTTGCCCCTTGTCTATATATTCTACTTCTAACTTCCCTAATAATGATAAATTTCTTAGGATTTATAATAATCATCTTCCCATATGGGTATGTAAACAGTTTAATCTTATTGAATGCCTTTTGATTTCTCTTTACTATTTACCTATTTATGCTTCCATTGAGTTTTCTATTTGAGAGTAAGAATTTTCCATACAGCTCTAGTCTTTTCATCAGGAATGTTTGAAAGTCCTCTGTTGCACTGAATAACCATTTTTTTATCCTGAAGGTATTATGCTCAGTTTGCTGGGTAAATTATTTTGGTTGAAATTCTATCTTCTTGGACCTCTGGAATAAGACACTCCAATCTGTTAACATAGAAGCTGCTAAATCTTATTATTCTGAATGTGTCTCTACAGTATTTGAATTGTTCCTTTTGGGATGCATGTAACATTTTCTCCTTTTCTTGGGAGTTCTGGCATTGACTACAATATTCCTGGGGATTATCCTTTTGGGATCTCTTTCAGGAGGTGATTGATTATTGGAGTCTTTCAATTTCTATTTTACATTTTGGTTCTACTATAGCAAGATAGGTTTGCTTGATAATTCCTTGTAAAATGATGTCTGAGTTCTTTATTGTGTTTTTCAGTTAGTTCAATAATATTTAGAATATCTCTCTTGAATTTATTTTGTTTTTCAATTGAGATATTTTGCATTTTCTTCTTTTTTTTTATTCTTTTGACTTTTCTTCTTGTCATCTTATGAAGTCATTAGCTTCCACTTGCTCAACTCTAATTAAGAAAGTATTTCCTTAGGCAAATTTTTGTCGCTCCTTTTCCATTTGTCCATTTTTTTTCCAAGAATTATTTACCTCAGTGAATTTTTGTAGCTCTTCTTCAATATGACCAATTATTCCTTTTAAGAAGTTCTCCTCAGCACATCTTGATTTTTTTTCTCATTTGGCCAAATCTGATTTTTAGAAAATTCTTTTCCTTTATAGATCTTTGTTCTTCTTTTAACAATTGACATCATCTATTCTTGCAGTATGAATTTCTTCATTATTGTTTGTGCCTCCTTTAATAAACTATTGACTACTTTTTCATTATTTTCCTACATCACTCTCATTTCTTTCCCAATTTTTCTTCCAATTCTCCTGTTTGAAGTGCTTTTTAAGAATTTCTATGAATACTTTTGGGGCTTGAGGCTAGTATATATTTTTCTCAGAGTTTTTGGATGCAGTAGTGTTGATTTTTCTGTCTTCTTTTGAGTTCATGTTTTGGTTTGTTTTTCCTTGACATCAAAATAACTTTCTATGTTATTTCTTTTTCTATTTTTTGCTCATTTTCCAGGCTTTTCTTTCCTTTTAATTTTTTTTTTAAAAAGTGTCACAGCTTGGCTCAGTTCCTATAGTGAAGGGAGCACTGTTCCAAGCTTCTTGTTATTTGTGTAGCTTTCTCCACAGTTACCTCTGGGGATCTATCTGCTTTCAGTTCTTTGAAGGTGGTATGATGTAATACTCTTCTGGTCTGTGAGTAATTACAAGTGCTATTTCCTTCCTTGGAAATGTGATCCGTGAGCAGCTGCTACTGCTGGTGTGTTCTAGAATAAGTCCTCACCCTGAGGCTGTAATCTAAGACTTTAATTTGGATATGTATATGGGCATTGTGGCAAGAGTCTTGCACCCAGAGCCAGCAAAGGGAACCCAGTAAGCTCCTTCTAAACAGTTGTCTTATTATCCTTACCATTTATGCCTAAGACCTTCAAAAAACCTTTGCTGCTAATCTCAACACCCCCAAAGCCTACAGTGCAATACATCTTTTATGCTGGGCTTCTAAGTTGCTTTTGGCTAAAAATCCTTTCATCCCATTTTTCTGTTGGTTATAGAGCTCCAAATTTCATTTTGAGTCATTACACCATACTTTTTGGAGGGTAATATGGTAGAAATTAGAAGGGTCTGTGTAACATCTCTCTTATCTTGGCTCCAACTTCTGTTTCCTTTTCTACCCAAACTATCTTAATTTTTTTAAATTTATTTTTAGATGAATTTTTCTATTTTTACATGATTCATGTTCTTACTCTTCCCTCCACCCCATCCGCCCCATAAGCAACACATATTTCCAATGGTTTCTTCATGTGTCATCAATCAAGACCTATTTCTATATTATTGATAATTGCACTTGGGTGGTCGTTTAGAGTCTACATCACAAATCATGTCCATATCAACCAATGTGTTCAAGCAGCTGTTTATGTTCTGTGTTTCTACTACTATAGTTGTTCCTCTCAATGTGGGTAGCATTCTTTTCCACAAATCCCTCAGAATTGTCCTAGATCATTGCATTGCTTCTAGTACAGAAATCCATTACATTCAATTTTACCACTGTGTATCCATCTCTGTTTACAATGTTATTCTGGTTCTGCTCCTTTCACTCTGCATCAATTCCTGGAGATCATTCCAGTTAACATGGAATTCCTCCTGTTCATTATTCCTTTGAGCACAGTAGTATTCCATCACCAGCATATATGACATTTTTTTCAGCCATTCCCCAACATAAGGACCTAACCTCGTTTTTCAGTTTTTTTTTTTTTTTTTTTTTGCTACCACAAGGAGTTCAGCTATGTTTTTGTACATGTCTTTTTCCCCATGATCTCTTTGCGGGTACAAAATCAGCAATGGTATGGCTGCATCAAAGGGCAGGCAATCTTTTAGCACTCTTTGGGCATAATTCCAAATTGCCATCCAGAATGGTTGGATCATTTCACAACTCCACCAGCAATGCATTAATGTCCAAATTTTGCCACATCCCCTCCAGCACACATTACTCTCCCCTTCTTTCATTTTAGCCAGTCTGCTAGGTGTGAGGTGATACCTCAGAGTTGTTTTGATTTGCATTTCTCAAATTATTAGAAATTTAGAACACTTTCACATGTGCTTATTGATAGTTTTGATTTCTTTATCTGAAAATTGCCTATTCATGTCTCTTGCCCATTTATCAATTGAGGAATGACTTGATTTTTTTATACAATTGTTTTACCTTCTTGCATATTTGAGTAATTAGGCCTTTGTCAGAGTCTTTTTTTATAAAGAATTTTCCCCAGTTTGTTGTTTCCTTCTCTTTTTAGTTGCATTGATTTTGTTTGTTCAAAAACTTTTTAATTTAAATTAATTGAAATTTTTTATTTTACATTTTATAATTTTCTCTAACTCTTGTTGGTTGTAAATTTTTTCCCATCCCAGAGATCTGACAAGAATACTATTCTGTCTTTGCCTAATTTTCTTATAGTTTCCTTCTTTATATTCAAGTCATTCACCCACTCTGAACTTATCTTGGTGTAGGTTATGAGATGTTGATCTAAACCTAATCTCTCCCATATTGTTTTCCAATTTTCCCAGAAGTTTTTGTCAAATAGTGGATTTTTTTTCCAAAAGTTTGACTCTTTGGGTTTATCCTACACTGTCTTGCTGCTGTCACTTACCCCAAGTCTATTCCACTGATCCTGCCTTCTGTCTCTTATACAGTACCATGTTGTTTTGATGACCACTGCTTTATAGTATTGTTTATTATATGGTACTGCTAGGCCACCTCCCTTCACATTTTTTTTTCATTTTTTCCCTTGATGTTCTTGAACTTTTCTTCTTCCAAATGGACTTTGCTATAGTGTTTTCTAATTCAGTAAAAAACATTTCTTGGTAGTTTGATAGGTATGGCACAAAATAGTAAATTAATTTGGATAGAATAGCCATTTTTATTATGTTAGCTCATCCTACCCATGGGCAAACAATATCTTTCCAATTGTTTAGATCTAGTTTTAATTGTTTGGAGTGTTTTGTAGTTGTGAACATATAATTCCTGTGTTTGTTTTAGTAGACCAATTCCTAAGTATTTTATATTGTTTGGGGTGATTTTAAATGTTTTTCCCTTTCTAATTCTTGCTGCAGTGCTGTGTTGGAAGCATATAGAAATGCTGATGATTTATGTGCATTTATTTTGTATCCTGCAACTTTGCTAAAGTTGTTGATTACTTTCACTATGTTTTTTGTTGATTCTCTAAGATGTTTTAAGTAGACCATCATATCATCTGTAAAGAGTGATAGTTTAGTCTCCTTATTGTCTATTTTAATGCCTTCAATTTCTTTTTCTTTTCTAATTGCTACTGCTAGTGTTTCTAGTACAATGTTAAATAAAAGAAGTGACTATGGGCATCCTTGTTTCACTCCTGATCTTATTGGGAAGGCTTCTAATTTATCTCCATTGCATAGGATACTTGTTGATGGTTTTAGATATATACTGTTAGTTATTTTTAGGAAAGGTCCTTCTATTCCTATACTTTCCAGTGTTTTCAAAAGTAATGGGTGTTTTATTTTGTCAAAGGCTTTTTCAGCATCTATTGAGATAATCATGTGATTTTTGTTTGTTAGCTTGTGGATATGGTCAATTATGTGGATGGTTTTCCTAATGTTGAACCATCCTTGCATTCTTGGTGTAAATCCCACCTGATCATGATGGATAACCCTCATGTTTACTTGCTGGAGTCTTTTTTCTAGTATTCTATTTAATATTTTTGCATCTTTGTTCAATAGGGAAATTAGTCTGTAGTTTTCTTTCTCTGTTTTTGGTCTGCCTGGCTTTGGAATCACTACCATATTTGTGTCATAAAAAGAATTTGATAGGGCTCCTTCTTTGCTTATGATGTCAAATAATTTGTCTAATATTGGGATTAGTTGTTCTTTGAATATTTAATAGAATTTATGTGTGAATCCATCAGGCCCTGGCAATTTTTTTTATTAGGAAGTTCTTTGATGGCTTGTTCAACTTCTTTTTCTGATATTGCATTATTTAAGTATTCTCTTTCTTCTGCTGTTAATCTAGGCAAGTTATATTTTTTAAATATTCATCCATATCACCTAGATTGCTATATTTTTTGTCATATAATTGGGCAAAATAATTTTTAATGATTGCTGTAATTTCCTCTTCATTAGTGGTGAGGTCTCCCTTTTCATCTTTGATACTGTTAATTTGGTTTTCTTCGTTCCTTTTTTTTTATTAGATTTATCAGTACTTTGTCTATTTTATCTGTTTTTTCAAAGTACCAGCTTCTAGTCTTACGTATTAATTCAATAGTTGTTTTACTCTTGATTTTATTAATTTCTCCTTTGAATTTTATTATTTCTAATTTAGTTTTCATCTGGGGATTTTTAATTAGCTCGCTTTCTAGTTTTTTAAGTTGCGTGCACAATTCCTTAACCTCTGCCCTCCCTCTCAAGGATATAAATTTTCCCCTTGTTACTACTTTGACTGCATCCCATAGGTTTTGGTAAAAAGTCTCATCATTTCATCAGGATGTAATTTCCTTTCCTATCTCTTTTAACCAGATCTATTTTTCATTTGGCATTATCAGAAATCATGATTGCAAAGCCTGCCTTCTTTTTCTCAATTGAAGCTGTTAAGGGAGAAACCAAGGAAAGGTACCTTTAACAGTAAATATTGGTCCAGGTGGGTGTGAGAGACAGGAATGACAGGAAGGGGCCCAACAAGTAGGGAGACTAAAGTTTAACAGCAAAGGGGTGTCTGTTATTGAACTGGCTGTTAGATCCAACTGCCACTTGAAGCACCAAGACTAGGCCTATAGTAATCAGCAAAGTCAAGGCAGGAGTTTATAAGTTAAGGCAACACATTTAATCAAGGACAAACTAAGATTAAGGATGGGAATAAACTTAAAAGCTAAGGGCAAACCACAGGGGCAGAGGAAGGACTTGACTGTACTCTCCTATGATCTAAGCAAGACAGGGCCCAAAGAAAGCTGAACTGGAGTCACAAGAGAAAAGTTCCTCCCAAACTGGTTCCAGCCAGGTTTGGTCAGCTTAGCTGAGGATGTGAGGGTGGCTTTACTTGGGATCTCACAGCTAATCCAGGGATGGTTTCAGGATGCCAGGAGTCAACTCCACCAGAACAGGTGATTTAAGGTATCCAGGTAGAGAGAGAAAGTTTGCAATGCTGTCCACCAGATCACAAAACACTTCCCTATTCGGTGCTGCTCTGTAGGTCTGATGTCCTCTGCTGTAAGCCTTCACCACTCTCAGGATCCCAGGGAATCTGGATACAACTCCCCTAGCTCTGAGATCTCCCAGGGTCAGCAACAGTTTGTGCCAACCACCATGGAGTCCTTCTCAGGCACAAGTCATTTCCTTCTTCCCCTGCATTCCATTCAGAATGTCCATGATCTCCAGCTAAGGCTTTTCTTAGCCTGCTTACACACCTACTTTTAAACTTATGCCTCTTACAAAGCTCAATAGATTTTGCTCCAGCCTTCTATTTTTACTTCATGTATGTCTGCCTGCCTCGTGCGTGTTTCTTGTAGACAATATATGGTAGGATTTTGGTTTCTAATCCACTCTGTTATTTGCTTCTGTTTTATGGGAGAGTTCATCCCATTCATATTCAGAGATATAATTATCAACTGTGTATTCCCAGACATTATGATTCTCTATCCTTGTCCTACTCTTTCTTCTTTCAATATTTAGTTTTTAATTACTTCCCCTAACACCCTCTCTTATTGTAATTCCCTTTCTACCCCCTCCCATCTTTTTTTCCCTCTTATTGTTCTTTAGGGTCTTTTTAAGCTATCCCCCCACCCTCTTCCTCCCTAGTGTTGCTTCCCTCCCCACTAGTCCTTTTGTCATCCTTCTACTTCTTTATAGGGACTGAGAAAGTTCTCAACCCCATTGAATCCAATTGTTCTTCCCTCTTTAAGTTAATTTCAGTGCACTTAAGAATTAAGTATTGGGGTAGCTGGGTAGCTCAGTGGAGTGAGAGTCAGGCCTAGAGACGGGAGGTCCTATATTCAAACCCGGCCTCAGCCACTTCCCAGCTGTGTGACCCTGGGCAAGTCACTTGACCCCCATTGCCCACCCTTACCACTCTTCCAGCTATGCGACAATACACTGAAGTACAAGGGTTTAAAAAAAAAAGAATTAAGTATTTCCTCTCTCCAACCTCTTTACCCTTCCAGTGTATTGGTCTTCTCCCCTGTACACTCTACAAGCTTCTTTATGGAATATAAATTTGTTCCATTTTTGTCTGTTTTCCCATTTTTCTTAATATCATCTCCCTTTCCCCCTCCCCCTCTAGTTTATATTCTTGTTTATTCTGTCTCCAATGCTAGCTTTAGGGATCAGGCCTGGAGATAGGAAGTCCTAGATTCAAATCTGGCCTCAGATTCTTCTTAGTTGTGTGACCCTGGGCAAGTTACTTAATCCCTATTGTTTGGCCCATAAGCTCTTCTGCCTTGGAGCCAATATAAAATATTGATTTTAAGAGGACTGGTAAGAGTTTTTAAAATAAATTAATTAATTTAAAAATTAAAAAAAAAAAGCCTTCTAGCCAGAGACGCCAGCTCCATAGGCAAAACTCAAATGTTCTGGTCCTCTTCTGTGCAGCATTGAGTCTAACTCTGTGTGTGTGTGTGTGTGTGTGTGTGTGTGTGTGTGTGTGTGTGTGTGTGTGTGTACAGGGATTTCTTTACACTGGCCATTGCTAGCATTCACCTTATTGCCTTTTCTCTCGGTGGTTCCTAGGCAATAGAGCCCTATTTCCTTTCCCCAGGCAATTTTATGATGTCACTTTTCTGATCCTCTCTGGTTTGTTGGATTCTCACCTCAGTTTAGATCAGAGGTGGATCTTCCAGATGCCAGGAATCACCTTGATATCCTTAGAACAGCTGCACAACACTAGTAGAGCATCTCTCAGTTTTGTAGGAAGGATTCTACTCATTGCATCAGAGAGATTCAGTTCAGAGGCTCAAAAATAAGATCATTTTCTTTAAAATTCAAAGTTATTTTAACACATTACTATTAAATTTTCATAATTTTTCATTCTTTCCTTTCATTGTGTGACTTAGAATAGAGATGATGCCATGGAGGATTTATTGCTGTTAGTTCTAGAGCTCCTGACTTGCCCTTCATCACCTGCTGTAGGTGAATACCTCAACTGGTCCACTATTTCAGGCAGGCCTCTACTATATTACACTTCACTCTCAATTCCACCCCCATCTTCTCAACAACTTCCTTGCCTCAAACCTTACCCCATATTCAAGCACCTCTAGTCTTAAAATCATATTCAAATAAATGTTGCCTTTGCTTCTAGAAAGGGTATGTTAGTCTACTCTGACCTCTTTCCTCACCACTCCAGTCACTTTAAAAACCAACATACCATTCTAAGATGCCATTCTCTAATATCTTCCCATTAGAATGCAAGATCCTTCAGGTCAAAACATGTTTAGGACTTTGTATTTGTATAACCAATGCATAGTACTATATTTGAATCATAGTAAGCAGTTAAAAGCTTTTTTCATTAATTAATTTCATTTATTCATTCACCAAGCTCTATCTCATTCCATACTTCTTCAAATGGTTACTGGAATAAGTAATACTAATTTACATTAATACTAAAAAAAGACTAATAAGTAATAATAGAATTGGGATAAATTCCCCTGAATTTGATTCTTGAGTCTATTTTCAAGGCTAACCTCATGTATCCATCCATGTAGGCTCTCAGCTAGCTAGCTAGAGTTAAGGGAGCTTCAAAAATGATGTCTTGGAAAGAGCAATAGATTTCTATGGAAATAGTCTGAGAGTCAAAGAATCAGAATTTCTATGTCAGTTGTAACATTACTAGCTCTGTGATCTTGGATAAGTCACTCATTCAAATCCCCTCACTGGGCCTCAGGTGACTACATTTTAAATGTATAAATGGAGGTGGATGATGAGGATGGGGGAGGCAAACTTGGAGTATTTATCTCTACAGATCAAATGAGACCATACATCAAATACTTTACAAACCTTAAAGCTCTACATAATAGTTAAACTCTCATCATCATCATCATTACTATTAAATACTCTTGCACCTCTAATTGCCTCAAATTCTGTGCTGATGGACATGTTCCACAGAGTTTGGGCTGAAGTCTATGGGATTTGTCTAGTGCCTTCCTGTAATGGTTCCCCTGATCCAATAGCAAATACAATGCACTTTATTTTTCAACATACAGAAAAGGAAACTGGTCTGCCCAATTGCTCTTTGTGTGCAGGGGCTGATTTCACAGCATTCACCAAAATGACATAAATGCAGACTGTGCAGAGCACACTACCTGCTGGCTTTGGCTTCTCTCCAATTTTGGAGCAGAAACAGCTCATTTATAAGGAAATGCAAACAACTTCTCCCAGAAAAGGGACTGTCTTTCTTCTTAATTACCAAAAAGACAACTTATGTATGAAGTGGGCCATTTAACCAGGTGGACACAGAGACATTCACGCCAGGTGTGGCATATTCTTTATACTCTATCCCACAATGCTGGAACAAGACACTGGTTTTCTATAAAAAGCCCTTAAAGAAAGACTTTGTCATGAATAAATAAACTTCTGGTTTCTGTTTCCTATTAGTTTAGCAAATGTACTCTTTCTCCTAGACAATGTTCATTTTTCTTCTTTTTGAGATAATAAAATAGGTGACTCTCCTAAGGAGATAATGATGCCATCTAACATATGAAGCCAGGTTTCTGAGTTCTAGTTTCTTAGGCTGGGATCATACTTAGAAAATAGTTCCAGGGCTAACCCAACTCTATATTACTAAACCCTTTGCTAGCTGTATTGTGTATTATTTATAACATCATTCATTCTTTCCTTCTTTGGCACCAAGACAGCCATAGTCAGGAGACAGAATAGAAACAACATATGTACCTCCCCCTTTCTTTTCTTGTCCTAGTACACCAGATGGAATAGGGTTAGAACCTTGGAACATCACTTATGAAAGGTTTCCAACCTCTGAAGAAACACTAGGCAAGAATTTTGGTTTGCATTATTGGTCTTCTGTAGATCTGTCTCCTCTTATCTTGCTTCTATACATTATGAAAAGTTATGTCTGTAAATGTTTCAAACTCTGCATAAACTACAGGGTTTTTATCTTTAATAACCACTTTTGTCCTAAGTGATAAAATGGTCTCTTTTTAGTCTATAAATTTACTTTTCATCATATAGATTAAAAAAATCAGTTTTCTTTGACAGGTATCATGGAAACCTAGAACTTATTTCAAAAGGAAAAAAAGAGATTTGGCTCTTTTTTCAAAATTGAAGTTTTGGATTTTGAATGGGTAAACATGATTTTGAAGAATAAGTTTTTTATTTTTTTCTTTTCCATGGAGGGAAGACATATGTGCAGTGTAATTAAATACCTATAAAAGGAAGGGAAGGGGCTGACCCCATTTTCTAAAATATCTCCTCCACTGCCCTATTGTTACAATCTAAAATTCCACCAGCAATAATCCATTCCTTTGTGTTATCCATTTCCAACTCCTTCAAGTAATCTTTTAAAATATGACTATCTTTTATAACTCAATATAGTTTATGCAGAAACTGACACATCTTATAAATTTTAACAGTAGATATCTCTGGGAAGATGATCATAAGTTTAGATAAGGAAGATGGAGCTAGTTTATGGAGGGCCATAAAAATAAGACTTTAAAAGAATCATCTATATTTCAACACTTCAAGGAATCTGTGATTTCATCAATGGGAATATTTATTCCACTAGTGCAGATTGCAACCTATCCATGTCTTGTCATTTTATACATTTCTTCATGGCCAGGTTCTTCCTAAATCCCACAGAAAGATTATACTCAATGAACTAGAGGTCTTTCATTATGATTCCTTTTAAAAAAATATTTCATGAGTATCAGTATGTCACCTGACTATTCACGTTTTCCCTTGTTTTTGCTCTATGTATACCTCCTATTCCAATTCCACATTTCTTTGATGTTATTTCATATATTACTTTTCAAACATAGACCTTTTGAAAATGTAATGAAACTTCGACATGCCTACTAAGTGTCTCTCCTTTGTCTTTTAGGTCACTCAGAACTTTAAATTGTTGGAGGTTCTGGCATTTTAAGATTAACAACCATGCCAATTTATTTGAAGAATGTTTGACTATAAAAAAGCACATTTGAGTAAAACGTATTAATTATGAGGAGTAGGTTAGATCATTTAAAACAATGAATGTCAAATGAAACTCATTTCACTCTTTTCTACCCATTCAATTCACAGTGCAACATCAGAAAAAAAAATTGATGAACTGAGTAGGCAGGTCATTTAATTGTATGCAATATGAATAATATATGTTTATAATTTATTTAGTTTTCCCATGTGTACTGTGATGTCAGTATCTTGAATAATATCAATTTCATTGTTGCAAACTTTTGATATTGTTGAGATTTACGAAATTGTTACTACCTTGTATACAAATTAAGTAGAGATTCCACTACACAGGGACATTTCACAACCCATCTTCCATGACAGTGATGATCACTTTTGTCAAATATATACTTGCCTATTTTATGTGCCACTGGTTATTAGATAAAGTTTTTCTGCAAGTGTATATATGAAGGAACTCCATGTGATCAAAACAGATGAAAGAAAGAGATTTATCATTGGTGGAGTACCTCTGATGCTTTCTGCTGCTCTCCTAAGTTAAATGCTTCTTTCTTCTTAATTAATAAGTAATATATAGGCTTACAAGTACTCCACAAGCCACTGGCCTCATTAATTTCTCAAACTTGAACCATATTTTTTCCTTATTTTAAAAAATTTAGAATATTTTCCATATTTCCATAATTCATGTTCTTTCTCTCCCCTCTTCTTTCCCTCCTCCCAGAAATGACACTGAACGATACATGCACCATTGTTCAAAACCTATTTCCATGTCA
Source organism: Gracilinanus agilis (assembly GCF_016433145.1). NCBI lineage: Eukaryota > Metazoa > Chordata > Mammalia > Didelphimorphia > Didelphidae > Gracilinanus > Gracilinanus agilis. Next base: position 250,936,529 of record NC_058131.1, read on the forward strand.
TTCATACTTGCAGTAGAGTGATCTTTTAACATCAAAACCCTAATCATATCCCCATTGAACTACGTAATTGATCATATATATTTCTTCTGCATTTATGCTCCCACAGTTCTTTCTCTGGGTGTGGATAGCATCTTTCTCATAAGTTCCTCTGGATTGTGCTGGGTCATTGCATTGCTGCTATCAGAAAAGCCTATTACATTTGATTATGCCACAATGTATCAGTCTCTGTGTACAATGTTCTCTTGTTTCTGCTACTTTTGCTCTGCATCATTTCCTGGAGGTCGTTCCAGTTCACATGAAATTCCTCCAATTTATCATTCCTTTCAGCACAATAGTATTCCACCACCATCAGATACCACACTTTGTTCAGCCATTCCCCAATTGATGGACACCCCCTGATTTTCCAATTTTTGCCACCACAAACAGTGTGGCTATAAATATTTTTGTACAAGTCTTTTTCCCTATTATCTCTTTGGGGTACAAACCCAGCAGTGGCAAGGCTTGATCAAAGGGTAGGCATTCTTTTAAAGCCCTTTGGGCATAGTTATAAATTGCCTTCCAGAATGGTTGGATCAATTCACAAACTCCAACAGCAGTTGCCCCAATTTTGCCACATCCCCTCCAACATTTGTCACTTTCCTTTGCTGCCATATTGACCAGTCTACTGGGTGCAAGGTGGTACTTTAGTGGTGTTTTATTTGCATTTCTCTAATCAGGAGGGATTTAGAACACATTTTCATTTGCTTACTGATAGTTTTGATTTCTTCATGCGAAAACTGCCTATTCGTGTCCCTTAATCATTTGTTGATTGGGGAATGGCTTGATTTTTTATAAATTTGACTTAGTTTCTTATATATTTGGGAAATTAAACCTTTGTCAAGGAGTTTTGCTATGAAAATATTTCCCCAATTTATTGATTCCCCTCCAATCTTTGTTGCATTGATCTTGTCTACACACACCCTCCCCAATTTGATAAAATCAAAGTCATTCATTCTACATTTTGCAATGTTCTCCACTTCTTGCTTGGTCCCATACTCCCTCCTTCCCACAAATCTGATGGGCATACCACTCCATTTTCACCCAATTCATTTATGATTTCAATTTTTATATTTAAGTCATTTAACCATTCTGAATTCATTCTGGTACAGGGTGTAAGCTGCCCATCCAAACCAAATTCTTCCCACACTGTTCTCCAATTTTCCCAGCAGTTCCTGTGAAATAGTGAGTTCTTGTCCCAAAAGCTGGGATCCCTGGGCCCATTGAACACTAGCTCACTGAGGACATTGATCTCCAGTCCACTTCAATGATTCACCCCTTTCATCTCCCAGCCAGCATCATACTGCCTCAATAACCACTGCCCCATAGCAAAGATAAGATCTGGCACTGCTGGGCCTGCATCCCCTACACTTTTCTTCATTACTTCTCCTGATATTCCTGATCCCCTGCTCTTCCAGATGATCTCTGCTACAAATTTTTCTAATTCCACAAAGAAAGTTTTTTGGTAGTTTGATAGATATGGCACCAAATAAGTAGATCAATTTGGATATGAGCAATCAATGTTCTTCCAATTATTTAGATCCAGTTTTAATTGTGTGAAAAGTGTTCTGAAGTTGTGTTCATACAATTCCTGTGTTTGTACAAATTCCCAAATATTCTGTATTGTCTAGAGTGATTTCAAATGGAGCCTCTCTTTCCAATTCCCAGTGCTGAATTTTGCTGCAAGTATACAAAAATGATGATGATTTATGTAGGTCTATCTTGTATATTGCAACTTTGCTAAAGCTATTAATCATTTCCACTAGCCCTTTAGTTGATTTTCCTGGATTCCCCAAGTATACTATCACATTATCTGCACAGAGTGATAGTCTAGTCTCCTCATTATCCATTCCAATCCCTACAATTTCTTTTTCTTTTCCAATTGGCACCCTTAGCACTTCTAGCACAATATTAAATAATAGAGGTGACAATGGGAATCCTTGCTTCACTCCAGATCCCATTGGGAAGGCCTCCAAACTGTCCTCACCATGATACTCACTGATGCTTCCAAATAAACACTGTTCACCATTTTGAGGAATGGCCCCTCCAGTCTCACACCTTCCAGTGTCCTTAAAAGGAATGGGTCCTATACCCTGTCAAAGGCCCTTTCTGCATCTACTGAAACAATCATGTGATTTCTGTTGGTCTGATCATTGACATGGTTGATCATGTGGATGGCCCTCCTAATATCAAACCATCTCTGCATCTACTGTATGAATCCCAACCTGGTCACAGTGAACAGTCTCTATAATAACCCACTGCAATCCTTCTGCTAGAATTCCACTCAAGACCTCTGCATCTATGATCATCAAGGATACCAGTCTGTAGTTCTCCACCTATGTCCCTGGGCCCAGAACCGATACAACACCTGTGTCACAAAAAAGAACTTGGTAAGACTCCTTTGCTTATTTTGTGTAATAATTTGTATAGTATTTAGATTAGTTGTTCTCCAAATGCTTGACAGAACTCACCTGTGAATCCATCTGGCCCTGGAGACCCCCTCCTAAGAAGTTTCCCAATGACCCATTCAATCTCCCCTACTGAGATGGGATTATTGAAGTCTTATATTTCCTCTTTTATTAATCTAGGACATTTATATTTTGTAAATATTCACCCATTTCACATAAATTGTCATATTTATTGCTATATAATTGGACAAAATAATTCTTAATAATTACCTTAATTTCCTCTTCACTAGAGGTGAGATCACCCTTTTCATCTTTGATACTGCTAATTTGCTTCTCTTCTTTCTTCTTTTAATTAGATTAACCAGTACTTTATTCATTTCATGTATTTCCTCAAAGTACCAACTCCCAGTCCCACCCACTAGCTAAATAGTTCTTCCACCCCCAGTTACATTCATTTCTCCTTTTATTTCTAGGATTTCCAATCTAGTCTCCATCTTGAGATTTCCAATTTGTTCCCATTCTAATCCTCTAAGTTGCAAACCCAATTCACTGATCTTCTCCCTCTTGAACTCCCCCCTGAGCACTACCCCAGCTGCACACTATAAGTTCTGAAACACTGTCTCCTCACCAACACTCTTTTCAATGAAGTCAGCAATTGTTTCTATTATTTCTACCTTGATACACCAGTACCAAAGAACCAGACCATTTAGTCTCCAATTAATTGCCCCACCATGGAACATTATTAATCATAATTTTTATCAAATTATGATCTCAAAAAGTCACATTCACCATCTCTGCCTTTTTACATTTGTCTGAAATATTTCTATACCTCAGGACATGGTCAATCCTCATACATGTACCATGTACTACTGAGAAGAAGGTACACTCCTCCCTATCCATGTTCAGTTTTCCACAGATATCCACTAATTTCAATCTCTCCAGCATTTCACTCACCCCCCCAACATCCTTCCTATCTATTCTTTGATCTGATTTATCTAGGTTTGAAAGGAGAATGCCAAGATCTCCCACCAGCAAGGTCGCACTGTCCATTTCCTCCTCAAATTCCCCTAATTTTTCCTGTACAAATCTAGATGGTATATGATTTGGTGCATAAATGTTTAGTAATGACATTATTTCCTTGTTTATAGTACCTTTTAGCAAAATGTAATTTCTTTCCTTATATCCTCCAATCAGATCAACCTGTATTCTAATGCTATCTGGTATATCACAATTGCCATTTCTACTTTTTTACTTTAGATGATGCATAATAAATTCTGCTCCAGCTCTTTTCTTCCAATCTGTGTGTGTCACCCTGCCCCAAACATGCTTCAGTAAACAACACATAGTAGGATTCTGGTTTTCAATCTACTCTGCCATCCATTTCCATTTCATGAGTGAGTTCATCCCATTCACATTCAGTGTTATGATTATTGTTTATTGCCCTGTATCATATTATCCTCTTTAAATCCTGCTATATTCCTTTTCTCTCTTTTCCTCCTCACCAGTATTTTGCTTTTGGTCATCCCCTCCACTTCTCCCTCCCTCCAATTGCCTCCCTCTTTCTTTGTCTTATTCCCCTTGTACTTCTCTATGGGGTAAAATAGAATTCCATACCCCACTGATTAAGGTAAGATAGATCTATACTCCACAGAGTATACTTGTTTTACCTCTCTGACCCAGTTATGATGAGAATAAAGTTTAAGCATTACCTGCCAGCACCCTTATCCTCCCCTCTCTATAAGGATTTTTCATGCCATTTTTATATTATATAATTTATCCCATTCTATGTCTCCCTTCCTTTTTCTCTCAGTGCAACCCCCTCTTTCATTACTTGATTGATATTTTTACATATCATTCATATTCACACATAACATATACATATGATATCATCACTCTTACATATACATCATGCACATCATAATATGATATCATCACTCTTACATATACATCATATCATCAGATACCTACCATAATCAGCTTACTTCTCCACCCTCTTTCTTAGTAAATTCCTTCTATCTTCTCTATGACTAAGAGTAATTTTTGAGAATTACAGAAATCTTCTTTCCATAAAGACAAAAAATATATATTTTGACCTTAATGAGTTCCTTAAATTTTATCTTTCTTATTTACTTTACTTGGCTTTCTTGGGTCTCGTGTTTGGACTTCAAATTTTTTTTTATGTCTGCCTTATTCCTCAGGAATACTTGGAAATGTTTTGTTTTATTGAATGCCTGCTGTTTTCCCCTAAAAGAATATACTTAGTTTTGCTAGATATGTGACTCTGGGTTGTAACCCCAAATCTTTTGACTTCCTGAATATCATATTTCATGCCTTTTGATCCTTTAATATAGTAGCCACTAGGTCCTTTGAGATCCTGATTATAACCGCAAAGTATTTGAATGGTTTCTTTCTGGCTGTTTGAAATATTTTTTTCCTTGTCTTGGTGGCTCATAATTTAGCTATGTATTCCTGGAAATTGTCATTCAAGGATTTCTTGCTGGAGGTGATCTGTGAATTCTTTCAATTTCAATTTTATTTTCTTGTTTGAGGATCTCTGGGTAGTTATCTTTGATAATTACTTGTAATGTGATATCCAAGGTTTTTACTTCTTCTTCATGGCTTTCAGCTAGTCTAAGAATTCTCAAATTATCCCTCCTAGATCTATTTTCTAGATCTGTTGTTTTATCAATAAGATATTTCATGTTTCCTTCTGTTTTTTTTTATTCCTTTGATTCTGCTTTATTGTTTCTTGATTTCTCATGACATTATTAGTTTCCAGATGATCAATTCTAATTTTTAAGGCCTGAATTTTCCTCTGTCAGTTCTTGGTTCTCTTTTTACAATTGGCCAATTTTTTTTTCTTACATCACTTTCCTTTCTCCTTGCATTGCTTTCATTTCTTCTTGCATCACTTTTACTTTTCTTCCACACTTTTCCTCTGCTTCTCTTAATTGATTTTTGAAGGCTTTTTTGATTTCTTCCAGAATCTGTGCCAATCCATATTTTTCTTTTGGACTCCGCACATGTTTCCTTTGCTTGCATTGTCCTCTTCTGTGCCTGTACCTTGTTCTTTGCCTCCATAAAATTTCTTTAGAGTTAGGTGCTTCTTTTGTTATGTGTTCATTTTTCCTATCTAATTATAGTGTTGGGAAGATGATGTAATCGTCTGAGGGCTGAGAATTCTGAGAGCTCCCTCCCTCTGCTTATTCAATTGACCCTTGAGATGCTGATAGCTTAAAGACTTGATTCAATCTTAGGTGTAAGCTTTTGATCTCACTCTGATCTTGATCATGTCAGTGGCTATGTACTTGATCCAATCAGGCACACCCTAGATTGACCTGTCTTGGAGCTCTGTCCTGAGCTTTAGGCAAAAAGATCAGTACTTAGTACTATCAACCACCTCAAAATGTGAACTAAGTCCTTATCTCAAGCTCCTACTAGAATTCCCTGGTCTGGGGCTCCAGACTTCTTCATAGGTTTGAAAGTTCAAGGAGTATGAGTTGGCTTGTACCACTATTTGTCCAAGCAGGATCTCAAGATCTGGATATTGACTTTGGCATATGTTCCCAAACCTTGGACAGCAGATGTAGTGTGGGGGGTGTGGCTTGCTCTACCATCTTTGTTACAGCTTCTTGGTGGCTCTGTTCTCCTCTCATCCCAGTGCCTTGGTTGTTCTTTGCCTAGCTTTTGGGTTTTTGGGTTTTTCTTTTCTTGAAAGTTATTTCACTCTGTCTCCTTGTTGGTTCTTTCACTTCTGGATTCATTTTGTGGTGATATTTTAATCTTGGTCAGAGAGGGTTCTCATGGTGGCATGGAGCTGCTCTGGATTACTCCACTATATTGGCTCTCTCAACCATATTTTCTAATACATAGGAAAGGAGAATCAGATAAATTAGGTACCTTTATTTTCAATTTAAAGTGTGTGTGTGTGTGTGTGTGTGTGTGTGTGTGTGTGTGTGTGTGTGTGTGAAAAGTATGGCCATCCTTGTCTTCACAGCCTGGAAAATCAGGTTGGTTAGATTCCACCCTGGATCAATGGATTCTATGGTAGACTTAAGAGAATCAGGATAGTCTAGTGTCTGTATCCAGGCCTCAACAATGACATTTCTCTTAGGGAAGTGTATCCCTTGAGCCCTAAGAAGATTAGGTTCATTGCTTAACTTGGTTTCTATAAAGCACAGTCCTAGTACCAAGTTTAAACCTTGCTTCAGGATTGAATCATAGGCACACTGGCTCCTCCATGTTGCCCTACAGTATCCGACTTAGAATCCTGACTCCAAGGTTACTATGGCTCAAACTTCTGCCTCTATTTCAGTCCTGAAAGCTAAGAAAGAGTAAAGAAACAGAATAAAAACAAACATCCACTGGCCAGTTTCTCATATCCCAGATTAAAATAGAGCAAGAGCAGAGGAAAGAAATCCTTCCCCTCTAAATGGTTCAGTTTGTAGTATTCATAATGTGAGAAAACTGTGATCCTTAACTCCAGACAGAGCAGGAAAGAGAACTATGCAGGAAAGAAGGCACAATCTAGAAAGAGAGAGACTATTTTGTCTTGCCGGCTTTAAAGATGGGAAATTTTTGTCAATCAAAGAAGCTACACCAACTTATTTGATGGGGAATGAAGAATGCTTCCATCTTAAGGAGTCTGGCATGCTCAGGCAAACCTCTTTAGGAATATCTATTGGAGATCTGCACACAGTCCAAAGGCAAACATATATACATATGCATATATATATACATATAAACATATCTGATATATTTCTATTTCATACACATATGCATATTCAAGTATACAATTAAATGTATATACACATGTATATCAATACATATTTAGCTCTTATATACATGTGTATGTATATAGGAATATACATATATTTCACATATGTCACATATACCCATATGTGTGGATTTAGGTGAGTGTGGCAGAGAAACAGAGACTGACAAAGAGAGGGGGGGGAGAGAGAGAGAGAGAGAGAGAGAGAGAGAGAGAGAGAGAGAAGGTACATAGACAGAGATAGAAAAATTGTAATATGCAATTTTTGGCATACATATTATATCACCCTCCTCCATTTTAATATGAGCATATGGAAAGTAGTGACTATATTTTGTCTTTATTTGGATCTCTGTCCCTTACCACAAGGACTAGAATAGAATAAGCACTTCATAAATGCTTGTTGGTTGATGGAGAATTTAACTGGGTTGCCTATATGATTACTAAAGTTGCTAGAACGTATCAAAGGGCAATCTGTTTCCTCAGACTTCAATGAATGTACTGGAATAGGTTATTTTAGGATCTTTCCTACTTCATCTGACCTTGCTTTATTCCTTGTGATAGCTGATAATATCATATAAAAATATGTGTTGAGTTTCCTAAAATAAGTTATTTTTCTTTTTCGGACTGTGTAACTATCATTTATCATATCATCAGTACTCTCTCAGGAACTTATCATCAAATCTACAGGAAACAGAGGACTATATAGGGCTGATACACCTGTATATAGATTGGAGTCAACTCATAAAAGATGCCATTGTGGTGTAAGATTTGTAAAGTATAAATGGGATATCAGGTTGTTTTAAAAAATGTATTCCCTAATTTAACTAGAAATACTATCTTAATATTTGTTTACATTCTTCTTTGAACTGAATTAGAGAAAGACAGAATGGGGCTAAGTAAAAAATCAACTGATTCAAACATTTCTGAGGTTATGTTAGAAACTAGAACAACTGAGGTTGGCAAAGAATGATAAAAAGAAGCTTTTTAAGCTGTGTTGAAGACAAGTTAGATTAAAGTGTTGGGATAATTTATAGTAGAGAAAGGTGATCAATGTTCATTTGCTTCTATTTTCTATGCTAAGTAGAATAATCTTTGTAGTGGAAGAGATAGACCAGAAATTGCTCACAAGCTGAAGCCAAGATAAGAAATCATATGGGAAGAGGGCACTTAGTCGCCCTTAGTGAGATCAAGTCATGAGACCCAAATGAAGTGCATTTCAGGATAATGAAAAAACTGGCAGATAGGATACCTGACCACTTTTTAATGATCTCCAGAGAATTATGGAAAATGCAGATATGATAAAAGACTTGAGTGGGGAATATATATTTTTTAAAAGGGGGAAAGTCTATAAACAGTAAACTAAGGTTAATTTTGGTTCCTGGTGAAATCCTAGAAATTATAATTAAATGAATAGTCTATGAACATTTAGAGCAGGAAATTCTGAGCATAATAACTCCAAAATGCTCAATTCCTAATATATGTACAATATCAACTAAATTAATTTTCTTTTTTTTTTGTTCTAAAGTTATGGTAGGCCTACTAAGATTTCAGCAGTATATTTGATAGGTTGGGCAAGTAGGTAGCACAGTGGATAAAGTACCATGTCTGGAGTCAGGAAGAATCATCATCTTGAGTTCAAATCCAACCTCAGACCCTTACTGGTTATGGGTCCCTTGGCAAGTCATTTAACCTTATTTGCCTCATTTCTTCATCTGTAAAATAAACTAGTGAAGGAAGTGACAAATCTCTTTATTATTTTTGCTAAGAAAATCCCAAATTGCATCATGAAGAGTCAGACATAATTGACAGGAATGAACAACAATAAAATTTGATAAAATAACTTGTGTTATCATTGTGAACAAGATGAAGAAATATAGTAAGATCGTATGCTTAACTGGGTTTACAATTTTTGGAATGACTGAATAAAGAATGGTTATTGATATATCACTGTTTATTTGTAGAGAAAGATCAGAGATTATGTTCTTGACTCAGAACTAATTAACAGTTTATAATCATTTAGATTTAGGTATATACAACATGCTTATCCAATTATTAGATGAAATAAAGCACAAAGTTAGAAACAAACTGGATGGTAGAATACAGCTCACAAAATATTTCTGACAGACTAGAAAGATAGGTGGATAATGGTGAAATCTAATAAGATCAATGTATTTCACAAGTTCAAAATGGGGAATCAATTGCTAGACCGTGGTGAAAGAGATTGGGGAGAATTACATGCACTACAAACTCAATCTCCATCAAGAGCTTTCCACAAAAGTTAATTTAATCTTAAAACTCAGAAATAGAAGCAAAATTTCCCAAACAAGAAAGTTGATAAATAGTAGCTTCTCTACCCTAGTAATATAATGTCCAAATTATTGCATTCTGGTCACCGTGATTTACATGGAATTCAAATAAACTCCCACACTTGCAGAATAGGGTAGCTAGAAGATTGAGGAGATTAAAGGATGCCATGCCATCAGCTGAAACAATTGGAATTGATTAGCATAGAGAAGACAAAGGGGCAGAGAAGGGGAACACATCTACTTTTAAGCACATAAATGGGTTCCAATAGAAAGCATGGGATTAACTTGTTCTGTTTGATCTCAGAAGGCCATAATGATTAAAAATGGATAGGAGTTACTTGGAAAAATGGTTTTATTTTCCAAAAGTTAGAGATATTTAGAGATATTTAAATGTGGAATGGGCTACCTAATTAGGTTTTTGATTATTTTCCAGGAATATCGTAGGGGAAATTCCAGCTACAAGTTCATTTTGGACTAGATAGCCCAGCAGGTCCTTTCAACCTTGTGATTATAAATTATAAAACTGAAGAAAAGTTATAAGCCTAAATTAAACACACATGACAAGAAATCAATGGTAAATGTGACAATTTCCTTAACAATATTTTGATTATGTTTTCTCGTACAAAGTAAAAATTCATTCTAAATTCTGACATAGAGTTTTGCTTGAGATTGTCTGAAACATCGACATGTATTAAATAATTGATTTTGAAAGACCATTAGTTAAAAGAGATGCCTGAGAGAAGATGTATGATTCATGGAGCAGCATACTTCATTGACCATTTTGTGTAGCTCCTTTTCCTCTCAAAGGCAATATCTCTCAACATGTGAAAGCTTACATTTATTGATGTATCTGAGGCTTTGCCAATGTCCATTCCTCTATTTTTGTCTCACTCAAGAAAAGAGAGCTAGGACCCATAACTACTTTACTGACTAAAAGAATCACTACAGCCCTCTTCCATTTCTCTTGGTTTTAAAGGCTGAGGCAAAGAGCACTGGCCTTGGAATCAGAAGACTCCTCTAACATGTACAGGTTATACCACTTATGGCCAAACGACCTTGGGCATAAGGTTTAGTTTTTCTTACTCTCAGTTCCTTTATGTGCATGATCTAATAATTCTGGTTTAATCATCCTCAAAAGGCTGTTGTTAGGATGAAATGAGAATTCATGAAGTTAAAACCCTTCATAAATAGCATAAACAGGTAATGGCTATTATTGTTGTTGTTCTTATTGTTGCTATTTTCCTTTCTTGCATTCTTCCTTACCTTCCTTCCTGACACATTCTCTGTGTGGACAGAAATTGATTGATTCCCATGGTATGATGTGAAACTGTGATGCCCATATTGTGATCCAAGGGGCAAAATATGTTCTAAACACAAGTTGCCAGAGGGAGAAGTGTGTTGAGGTTGTGCCTGGTCCAAATGCCAAGAGTAGAGAGGTTCAAAAGGACTTAGTTTCTACTTCAGAAGAAATGTGTTTTCACTGAAGTTAACATTCCTTTAAATAGTGTTGCCTGAATCCCAGTTATACCTCACTATCCCATATAATTCTTAACCATGTCCTCCCACAAATCTTTAATTAAGATGCTACGTAATGTACATAAGATTTTTTTGTATCTTTTAACATTCTTTTGATAACATAGTAGCCCTTTGAGCATCCATCCCATACTTTATAAAAATTTAGTCCATCTTGTTTCCCAATATGGATTTCATAAGTATTATGTGTATATCATTTTATGTTGCTTATGGACATCATATTTCTGCCTCTTTGTTTCCCTTTGGATCACTCAAAATGTCATTTCTTTGGAGATTTGGCTGTTTCATGATTCATAGCCATACAGTATTGCCAGAAGAATATGGGTGATGAAAGTGATCCATGATCATAAGAAATTATTAGTTGATTAAATTCAAATTAATATTTCTGGTAGCCATCAAGCTACCATTATTTCTCTAATTTGATGAATGTTGTCCTATTTCCTTCAGTTTATAGATTCCTCTATACTGGTCAATGTTATATTTATTTGAGTTCATCCCTCCCTTTCATTCTTCCTCCCTCCCTTCCTCCTTCTTTCCCTCCTCCTGCGCTTCTGCTGTCCCTTTTTCCCTCCTTCCCTCCCTCCTTCCTTTCTTCCTCCTTTCCTTCCTTGCTTCCTCCTTTTTACAAAAGAGAAAACAAGAGCCCAATGAGGTTAATTTATTTGCCCAAAGTCACATAGGGAGTACATAACAGAGATGGGGTTTGAACTTGTATCCTCTAAATCCAAATCTAACACTCTTTCCAATAGACCAGGCTGTCTTCCTGTTAGTGGTATAATAGTGGAAAGATCTCTGGACTTAATGTCAAGAGTCAAGCTCAGAATCCCATCACTACTACGTAATAGCTCCATGAATTGGTGCAAGTCACTGCTCCCTGAAAGGCTTCAATTTCTTCATACACCAAGTGAGGAGCTCTAACTAAATTTTCTCCATGACTACATTCATTTCTTGCTTTCAGTATTTCTATGTCCACATCAATATGAATTATCATGACTGGGTCATTAGCGTTTCTGCCTTGTACACATTTACTCTGGCATCACTGCAAAATGGTTTATTCCCAAAGTATGACAATTAACCCTGACATTTGCCTAAGACACACACACACACACACACACACACACACACACACACACACACACACACACACACACACATTTTAGTTAAACCCACTTGCTCTTTCCAGTCACACAAAGTGAATACACAACACAGGGCAAACTCTCTACTTAGAGTTGTTCAAAGAACCCAGATTCTACAACAGGTTTATATATATTTTCCTTTTTTATAAGCAGTTCTTCCATTTGTGCTAAAATGAATCTACCTTAGCTGTTAGATTGTAGGTCATGTTTGAGCAACAGTTCACAGAACAATAATTTTCTTCAATTGTTTTTTGTTCTTGCTGGGGAAATACTCTCTCAGTTCAGGCATTACCTGTTATAAATTGCCTGAATGTATCAGAGTCAGGATTATATTGCTCTTTTTTTGGTGCACCCTGTCATCTTTCTCATCTAAAATGTTTATTAAAGACAGCCAACATCCATGCTTAGTTTGTCCTTAGCTCTGTGCAAATTAGAACAGGTTCTTGACCTCTGACTCTTGAAATCAAAGAATGGTATCTACAAACTTGTGGAACTTTTGAGCCTAGACGTGAATTATGTTTAGTCCACAAGAACATATTCCACAAATATTTATTTAAGGATTCCACTATGTATCAAAAATGGAGAAAGGATTAAAGGATACAAAAGAGATAATCTATTTAAATATGGAAGGAGAATCATAGAGGTCATCTACTCAACCCTCTTAGAAGAGGAAACTGCCTCCTGAGAGGTTAAATAACTTTAAGATCATGAGTCCCAAAATATAGTCCCTAACTTCATGGAACATACTATTTAGGAAGGAAATTGTGAAATGAACCTTGATAATTATAAAGAGAGAGTTGGATATGTAAAAGTGTGTCAAAATACTTCCAGGAAAGTGCTATTACCACTTCTTCCTTTAAGTGGTCTCTAATGCTTTGACCTAGGAGTTTTCCTTATTTACCTAATGTCTCTTTAACCTCACCTATAAATATAGTATAAACTAAATTTTATTAATTTTATTATAATAATAAAACTCAATCCCATGCCAGGTTGGAAGTCTCCTGAGGGTAAGTATTAGTTCTCATTTCATTTTGGCATCTTCCGTGTCTTGCAGAATAGAAGCAATGACTTTAAATTTTCATTTTATCTGTGATTTCTTCAGTGCAGCTAATCTCTCCAAGGGAACACTGACAGAATCCCATTGATTCAACTTCCTTGTGTAATCCTGACCAATGCAATTCACTTTTTTCTCATCAGAGGGTTTACTCAAAGCCTTCGAGGTCTTCTCCAATGTCTTTTGACATTTGTCTTGAACAATTTTGAACAACTGCCTCTTACATTACCAGACTACCTAAAAGAAAATCCTATCTACAATGATATCATTTATGTTCATTGCATGTCAAGCAATGAAATCACACTTTGAATACATCTAATTTGATGTATTGAACGGCAATGAAATTAATTCAAGCAAGGGAGATGTCACATCTAGAGAGAGGCGCGAAATAGATAGAAAACTAGAGCTGCAATCAAGAAAACCCTAGTTCAAATCCAGCTTCAGATTCTTATATGCTGTGTGACCCTACATAAGTCACTTTGCTCTAGTTTTCTCATTTGTAAAATGAGGATGGTAATAATAACACCCACTCCTTGGGGTTGTTGTGAGAGTCAAACAAAATAATTATAAAGTATTTAGCATAATTCCTGGCATATAGTAGATACTTTGAAATTATTGTCTATTATATGAATTTTAGAAGGTTTCAAGTGAAGTAAGCATTTAAACTAAGTTACCTAGGTAGGGTAGGAAAGCTAGCTGGTATAGTGAAAAGAGAGCCATGGGTAGAGTCTGGAAGACTCATCTTCCTAAGTTCAAATTAGGACTCAGACTCTAAGCTGTTTGACTTTGGGTGAGACATTTCACTCTGTTTACCTCAGTTTCCTCATCTGTAAAATGATATGGAGAAGGAATGGTGAACCATTTCATTATCATTGCTAAAAACATCCCAACTGAGGTTAAGAAGAGTTGGATATGACTGAAATATTGAACAACCACAACAATGTAAGAAAGGTGTTATTTGCACAAATAAAATATAGGTAAAGGGAAAGGATATTCCATATTTACATAATTACCATGATCTAAATGAGATGTACCTATACCTCTGATGAGTGGAATCTCATTCTTTTTCCAAAATAACTATTTGAAATAAGGCTATGAATGTGTAGGGTGTCTATCATTTTCTTCTATAAAAGCTAGGTTTTTTTTTTGATATATTTTGTTTTTACAACACCTACATTTCCAACTGTATTTCTTGCCAATATCTTTCTGCAAGCTATCTCTTATTTTATTCTTAAAAATAAAAAATATATATAGAAAAATATCAATAAAACTGAACATGATCTGAAAAAAGACTGATATCATATACGGACCCTTATACCTATGGTCTTCCACCTCTGCAAAGAAGCTAGAGAAGTGCCTTCTCACATTTTATCTTTTGGGACCAAGTTGGTCATAATTTCGCAGTTTTCAGTTTCAACTATTTTTGCTAATGTTTTTTGCACCTACGTTGTTGTCAATTGTCTTCCTGATTCTCCTTCATTTGCATCAGTTTATTTACTTCATATCAAGTTTTTCTATATTCATCATATTCATCTGATGTATAACTTACTTGGATAATGCAATTTGTTTTGACATTCTCTCAACTGATGATCATCATCTTCAGTAGTAAATGGATAATTGTCTGATGTTATAGAAAGAGTACCAGCATAAACATCAGGAAACAAAGGTTTGATTCCAGTATTTACTAGCTATGTGACCCAGGGCAGATGATTTTGATTTCATCTCTATATGCATCAGTTGTCTTGTATCTAAAATGAGGATAATAATATCACAATGAACCCACTGGTTCATTATGAGAAAAGAACCATTTAAAGTATAACAGTTCCTTAGAAGTGCTAGCTTTTGCTTTCATATGAAAAAATCCAGAGACCACATGTTTATTCTCTAGAATTGCATTTAAAGAAAAATGTTCATATACTGGTTTGCTCTGCTCATTCCATTTACTTGAGTCTGTGTATATCTGCCTTAAAAAGGGTGTGTTCTTTCTCAGGGGTTCTTTGTATGATGCTAGTTATAGCTAGGTATTCATATTTGCTTATTATGTTGATTATAATACTTTATACATATAGCACTTCTAGCCTCAAAAAGGGCTATCATCACAGTAGCCCCACTGGATGGATCTAAGAAAGTAATTTTTTCTCATTTGTAACTGAGAGTGAGCAGAGGGTCCGAATGACTCTATGTTTTTTACTCTCCTTGTAATAATGATGATTTCAACACAGGCCTGACTTCTCATCTTGTATGAATTCACTCCACAATCTTCTGTAAATCTCCCAAAAGGAATATATTATATATTCAACAGACTGGGGGTCTTTTTCTAGTTTCAGTCAATCAATAAGTATTTATTAATTGACTACTATGTATCAGGCAAAGTTCTATGCCCTGGAGATATAGGGAAGGAAAAAGATAGGTCCTGCCTTCAGGGAGCTTATAATCTAAGTGAGGGAAAATAATCAGGAAAATCTGTACAAACAGGCTATATAAAGGATAAATAGGGAGCAAATAAGTTAAGAAAAGCACTAGGATTAAGATAATTTGTGAAATTCTAGTAGAATATGGAATTTTAATTGGGATATAAATGAAACTGAAGAATTTAGAGATAAAGATGAATAGAGAGAACATTGTATAAATAAAGGACAGACAGAGAAGATACTCAGAGAAGAGAAATGAATTATTTTGTTTGTGGGACAGCTTGAAGAAAAGAGCTGCTGATTGAAGAGCATGTGGTGAGGAGTAAAGAGTAAGAATACTGGTAAGGTAGAAAGGGACTGGGTGATGATGGCCGTTGAATGTCAGATAGGATTTTGTATTTAATCCTGAAGGAAAATAGGAAGTCATTTGAGTTTAAGTATGGAGTGGCATTATTAGTCTTGCACTTTAAAAAAATCACTTTAGTGACTATATGGAGCATGAGTTGCAGTGGGGAGAGACTTGAAGTAGATAGATGCCAATTTGTTTGACATTGCATTAATAGTAGCACATGGGATATCATTTGGTTATTTTTCCCTCTTACCATATGTCCTAGATTAAATAAACTTTAGCTTAGATGCTACGCATGTATAGGATGTCTAACATTTTCTTTTTGAAAACTATATTTTTACAAAAAAGGAAAATGATAAATGTTGGAAGGAATATGGAAAAATTGGGACACACATTGTTAGTAGCGCTGTGAACTGATAAAACCATTCTAAAGAGCAACCTGGAACCATACTTAAAGGTTCATAAAACTACAATTTTACACAGAAGCACTATTACTAGATCTATATCTCAAAGAGTTTAAATATAGGGGGGAAAACCTACCTGTACAAAAATATTTGTAGCAGCTCTTTTATGGTGGGAAAGAACTTGTAACTAAAGGGATATACATCAGTTGGGGAATGGTTGAACAAGCTGTGATATATGCTTGTAATGGACTACTATTGTGCCATAAGAAATGACAAGATATCACCAAAAAAAAAAATACAAACTTACAATTTATATAAAATGAAGCAAAGTGAAGTAAATGGAACCAAAAGAACATTGTACACAATAGCAACAAATTATGTATGATGATCAATTGTGAATGACTTAACTATTATCAACAAGGTAAGAATCCAGGTGAACTCCAAGAGACTTAAGCTCCCCATCCCCCACCCTCTCAAAAAAAGCATGACATTGACCACAAGAGAAGGAAGAGATAAAGTCCAAATACAAATTGAAACATATCATTCTTTATTTTATTTTCTCCATATATTTTTCTCTAGTGAAAGGAATATACATATATTTTATTTCATAACATGATGAACATGGACATATGTATTATTTAATAATATATGCACAGCCTTCTTTTTTGAGGGAGTGGAGGAGATTAGAAAGGTAAGAAAGAACATGAATTGCAAAATATCTGAAAAAATAATATAGAAAAATGTATTGACATGTAGTCTGGAAAAATTATTATACTTTTAAAAATTATTTATATTTTTATTTTAAGGTACCTGTATTTCCTATTTTATCTCTCCACCATTTCCTCCACAAGAAATACATTTTTCTAAAAAAGAAAAAGAAATGGAAACAAGAGTTTAGTATATCTGCAATTGTATCCTTTAAAATACTTCTCTATTATAATTCTTGGTTAGTAATGTTTTCCAGCCTATGCTTTACTATTCATTGATATATGACTATCTTTTAACATGCAGGTCACAGATCTAGAGTTCAGAGAACATTCAATCCAACTCCTTCATTTTACAGATGAAGATCCTGAGGCTAAAAGAGGTTAAGTGACCTGTCCAAAGTTCCAGGTAATAAATGTATGATTTCAAATTTGAACCCAGGGCCTCATATGCCAGTACCCCATGATTCATTAGCACATGATGTAATAAGATTATTTGTGTTAAAAAGTATTTTTCAGTTTGCTAAAGTGTCATGTAACTCACTATATTACAGGCAAAATGTTGAAGAAAATGTTTTACTTTCTTTGTCTCACTTGACTTGGATACCTGCCAGAGGGGGCATTTGTGAAGCTGGCAGTCTCCATGGTGATCGCAAAGATGTTTCTTTGAGGAGAAGCCTAAAACCTTCATATCAAAGGTAGTTTCTGAAGAAATCTTATAATTCTTCCTACTATTTGAAATAAATTTAGGGGGTCAAAATTCTGATAAGAGAGGATCAGGAAGCCTATACAATTTCAAATAATATTGATAAGGAAATATGGACAATTTATCATCTCAAAATACTAGAACCAGGTTCCTCTCTTGAAACTCAAGTAGGAAATTTTAGTACAAAAACTATACAAAAGAGATGAATAGGGACTGCACAGTCTCATGGATATATTGTTTAATTTAAATCCAAATGTCCTAAGTTTGAAGTCTAGCTTTCTCACTTAATTCTGACATGACCTTGTATTGTTATTTACTCTATTTTAGCCTTATTTTCTTCATCTAGAGAGAAAATATGCAGATGGCTTTTAAAATTGCTGAGCTCTAAATCTATGATATCTATGAATCTGTTTTATATAAAGGCAGTAAATTTAGGAACCTCAAAGAAATATTTGATGCAGAAAATATCAATAAATTAAAAAATGTTTCAGATGCATTTTCAGACCCTAATACATGGCCTTGGAAATGTTAGTGCTTAATATACTTTTATTGAATTTAATTATATCATTAACTATTTCCATATTATTTATAGATTGATAAATGTTATTCAATTGATTGATTTGATTAATTGATGTTTGAGCTAGAAAGGATCTTAGAGATTATATACTCTAATCTCCCTATTTTATATATGGAAACTTTAAGTGGAATGGTAAAAGTCACATTTAATACTAGTTCTATGACTTGAACCCAAGATTCTTGACTCTTTTTCCCAATGTCCATCCTTAGGTAAGTCCTTTCATTTCTGTGAGCCCCAGTTTCCCAAGCTATAAAGTAATGGAGCTGAACTCCATGATGCCTAAGATTTCCTAGGCAAATTGATGAAACAGTCAGCAGAGTGCTGGACTTTAGGTGAGGAAGACCTGAATCCATTTTCTATCTCAGACCCTTACTAGCTGCATGGCCTTGGGCAACCTCTTTGAGTCTCTACTTGTAAAATGAGAGAGTAGGACTTAATGATATCTAAGGTCCCTTACAGATCTAAATTCAGGATTTCCAAATATTCCACTGGGCCATTAGGGAATGTTTTAAAGACTAGCCTAACTTTTGAGATTGATATTAAGGAGGACTGTCATTACTGTCCTTCATTGCAGCCCTTTCAGAGACAAAACAATGAGGTAGATGAACCAATGATAGAAATTCTGAAGAAGTTACCTTTATACCTGAAAATAAGGGCTAAGGGCCAAAATGACCTTTTGAAAGACTATTTACTAAGAAACTTTAAGGCACAACAGCACAGGATGATCACATATCTAACTCTGGCTAAGTTGGGTTGCTTGCCCTAAATACTGCTATTTGTTAAGGTCAAAGAAACATCGACAGTATGATGCACAGCTGTATTTAACATAGCCATAAGGGGGCAGAACTGTGAGGCCATTCATTCCAACATTGCACCACCTCCTTCCTCTCTCTGCCTCCACCACCTTTCAGTATATCTTTTTTATTGAAGATGGTTTCTTTGGTTCACTGATAATTGGAATACTGGCCCTCTTTGCTGGTCCATAAATTTGGCAGTTACTGCGTTTATAGTTTGTCAGCCTGACACAATATTTCAGCCATGAGAGCTGCTGCATGAACTCAATGCTGATTTGCCAGGGGAAGGTAAATATTTAGTGAACTGATCTAGCTCTATAGTCAGGAGCTGTTGTCTCAGAGTTCCTCAGCTCACCATTGTTGCTCTGTGCTAACATGCTAATTAGCCGCTGAGAGGTTTTGTGGTAAAACTAAAATCCAATCATCATCTGGTAATAGTCATCATTTGAGCTCACAGGTCTGCTAACCTATTGATCTCCTTCTTTTGGTATTTCATTGGTCCAGGAATGTGAAGCCATTCATGCCAGTACTCAATCTGTTCTCAGCTCTTGCATGTTATTGGAGGACTGGCACATATTACCACAGATGTAGAGATAGGAAACATAGATATTTGAAGTCATCTAGCCCAGTCCCCTAATTCAACAGATGAGTAAACTAAACTCACTAAAAGTTAAGAGACTTCCCGAAGTTAGTTAGTAAGTAATAAGATATAAGATTTGAATCCAGCTGTAATAGGAAGTAAAAGCCATCATTTGGTTGCAAAATTTCTAGAGATATGTCCCTCTGAACATAATCTGATCCTTGAACAATAGATAGAAATTCTGTCAGAAGATTTACTAGGAAGATTAGAAGCAACTGCTTTATTTTGTTTTGTTCTTTTTTTTTATTGATGCCTCTCAATTTTAAAATATCACTCATTTGCCCATATAATTTCCTCCTTTATGCCATCTTGGTAACAAAGTAAAGAAAAAAAAACTTTGTAATAAAATTGTGCAAAACAGACAACTGTAATGGACACTCCAACTATCAATATTGGTATCTCTCCCTATCCATAGTTTCTTTGGTATACGTATGGTGAAAAGAGGGAACTATATTTTACTGTTTGGCCTCTAGGAGCAATGTTTGTCATTGAATTTAATCCATATTTATCTGCCTTTTTCTGCTGCTTTCATTCATGTTATTGTGACTACTGTATTTCCCTTGGACACCTAGGTGGTAAAGTGTATAGAGTGTCAAGACTGGAGCCGGGAAGATTCATCTCTCTGAGCTCAACTCTGGCCTCAGACACTTAGTTGTATGATCCTGGACAAGTCACTTAACCCTGTTGCCTCTGTTTCCTCACCTGTAAAATGAACTGGAGAAGGACATGGCATGCCATTCAAGTATCTTTGCTAAGTAAACTCCAATTAGGGTCACAAAGAGTCAGATACACATGAAAACAACTCAACAATAAAAAAAAAATATTTTACTTTCTTTTTTTTCTTTACATTGCTTCAGTTTATACTAATGTTTCCATTTTTCTCTAAATTCCTCATACTCACTTTTTTTAGGGCAAAACAATTTGTATTACCATCACATGACAGAATTTCTCTATGTCATATTCTCTAATCAATGAGTGCCCATTGTGTATGCAGTTTTATTTTGATTTGGCTTGGTTTTGCTATTACAAATTGTTAATATGAATATAATAGTTAATCTAGTGCCCAGGGATATACTGAAGCCATATCATATCAGCTTGAAAGAGCTTATGATGAAATTCTACCTTTCATTCTGCCTTTGACTTACATGGACCATATGTTGAATTCTTTATAGGAAAGTATAGATATGGTCCCACCAACTAAATTCCTTATATAATACCTTATAATTGAATAGTGAGAATCACAAAAGACCATATTTGAATGTATAAAGGAACTGTAGGCTAGATCAGTGGAAATCACTGCTCTTCAGAAGAGTTGCATGTGTAGTTATAACTGAAAAGATTCCTCTTTCATGCTCTTACAGAATATGCTTATTTTATTCAAATAACCTGACGTCATTAAAGCATTGTAGGGAAATTATTGAATGGATGGAAAATGGAGATCATAACCTCAGTGACAGAGCTATAAACATTTTACCAAAAGCAATGGATTAATTGAATTAACATTGTTATCTGTTTGTCTCAAGTTTTTTTCCCCCAGAGAAGTCTTATTGTTCACATATTTTCAGAAGCAATTACTGAAAATATTTCACCTTTATCTACCCCATTAAACACTCCATTTCTCCAAAGTTCAACTGAGTGTGGAAAGGTCAGTCTAGAAGTGAAAGATAATTTGATAGATATTAAACCAAGAGGAAGGTGAAGTAATTTGGATTCAGGTTCTAGACCTCATTTTTCTATCAAATAGGTGTATGGCTTCAGGAAAGTCAATTAATCTCCATGAACCTCAATTTTCTTCTTCTGTAAAATGGAGGCATTAATTTCTCCATTGTCTCCATGAAAAGATTGCTATTAAGGCATATGAGAACCATTTTGGAAAGTTAGAGGGCACATAAAGCATTCTCCAGTTGTCAATTGGTCAAAGGATATGAACAGGTAATTTTCAGATGAGGAAATTTAAATTCTCTTTAGTTATATTTTTAAAATGCTCCAAATCACTATTAATTAGAGAAATGCAAATCAGAACAATTCTTCTACCTCACAACTATTAGACTAACTAATATGGAAGAAAAATAACATAATAAATGTTGGAGGAACTGGGACATTAATACTCTGTTAGTGGACCTATGAACTGATATTACCCATTCTGGAGAGCAATTTATGACCAAAGTGCCATAAAACTGTGCATACCCTTTCATCTAGCAATGCTACCACTATGTCTATAACCAAACAAGATCAAGGATAGAGGAAAAGGACTTATTTGTACAATGATATTTATAATTTTTTTTTGTGTTGTCAAGCAACTGGAAACTAAAGGGTTGTTTATCAGTTGGGGGAACACTGAATAAGTGTGGTATATGATTGTAATGGAACCTTATTGTACCATAAGAAATTAAAAACAAGACAATTATAAAAAAAGGAAAGAATTATATGATATGATGCAAAATGAAGTGTGCAGAACCAGGAGAAATTTGTACACAGTAAGAGCAATAATTTAAGGTGTTCAACTGTGAATGACTTTATTATTAACGAGGCAAAGATCTAGGACAACCTCAAGGGACACATGAAGAAAAAACCTATCCTTTACCACAGAAGGAACTGACAGAGTCTGAATGCAGATTGAAACATTCCATGTTTCACTTTATTTCCTCCATGAATTTTTTCTAATGTAAACAATATGTATCTTCTTTCACAATATAATGGATATGGAAACATGTCATATGATAACATATGTACCACCTATATCATAAACTTACCACCTTGGGGAGGGAAAAAGGAAAGGAAAGAGGGAGTAAGGGAGAGAACATGGCTTGCATCAGAAATTGATTATTAAAATTGTATTAACATGTATAATAATAAAATTTAAAAAAGAAAGTTGAAGGTCTTTTGATAAATTTAGGAAAAGCACAGACTCTAGAATCAGAGAATCTTGGCCTCTAATCTTACCTTTGATGTTTTTCTTGAGCAGGAGGATTAATCCCCATGGTACTTAGTTTTTTCAACTCTAAAATGAGGAGATTGTACTAGATATTCATTCTAATCCTCCCCCACTTTAAGTGTAGAGGAATAAGCAAACATTAATCAACAATTTCTTAATATACGAAGAATTGTGCTTACATCTAAAAATCCATAGATGAAAAAGGCCAGTACCTGCCCTCTAGAATCTTATAATTTATCAGAAGGATGAAATAAATACATAAATATAATACAAACAAAAATAAAATGAAGTACAAAACATTTTTTTCCAAACTTTTCTTCCACATCTACTAAATTATGGTGACAGACTAGGTACTTTATAAATGTTAGCTGAATATAAATAAAATAATAAAATTGAAAATAAAAATAAGGAAAACAAACATTGTTTAATTATTATGATTGAACTTAAATATAGGGAAGAAATGAGAAATTATGCCCCCACATTGCACACTCTTAGTTGTGCTGGTTAGTTTTGTTAATTTGATTTCTCTTGTTTTATGTTTTACAAGCCAGGAAATGCAAGGCAAGAGAGTAGGAAGATTATATTTAAAAATTGGTTGTAGTACTTTACACTCAAAGAGGACCAGATGACATCCCAGAAGTCATTTTGATTCATGCAGAAATTGTATTTAAATGAAGAATAATTATGTGAAGTCATTGGCCTTACTCTCTTTCAGTCATCTAAGTTCAATGACAAGACAAAAGAAAAGACAAGTGGTGATAGGTTGGAATGCATTAGATAATTGACTTTTTTGATATCTAACCCGGCTCTAAGTGTTCCACATTTCCTTCTTCTACTTCCTTAGTGGCCATTGGGGAGGGGAGGACAATTGTTCTCAACTATCCCTTATGCCAGTGGAAGTCTGAAATGCCTAACTTAGATACGCCTCTAACTGGATGATGGATTTGAGATATATTGGTAACCTCAACCCAATTTAGTTTGCCTGCCAAGATAGTTTACTAGAGTGTAGCCTCTGCAGTGCTACAATTTCTTAGAACCACAGGCAAGAACTGGGTGGCAGGTAGATGGACTTCACAAGTCCTTACCCCAGATGTTCTAGTCTCCATGAACACTCTAAAAACTCTCTATTTGAAAATAAGTTATACAGGGAACTTCTGGTTAAGATGGCAGCAGAGTAAGGAGCAGCTGCTCGAACTCTCCTGACTGAAACACACAGGACTCCTCAAGGGGACATAAAAACGAATCCAGATGAACGAAAGGACCCCACAACAGGGCACAGCATTGAAGGTATGTGGAATCGGGGCATTTCACGCTATAAAGGGGTGAAACAGCTCTCACTAAAACTAGAGAGGAAGAAGCCCCTCCCCCAACCCCCACACCACACATAGAACCAAGGGCAGCCCATAAGAGATAAAGCAGATTTGGGGCACCCATTAAGTCACTGGCAGCTCCAGGGCTTGTTCCTGAGAGGAGCAAGAATTAGGACCCCAAGAGGCTAAAGCACATGCATAGACTTTCCTGAGCACCTGCGCAGGTAAAGACATTGCCCTAGGCATGGTCAAGGATCTCGAGCTCAGTATTGGACCTCGAGTGGGGACCCTATGCAGTCGGGAACACAGCTATGGAAGCAGCTCCCTGAGACTGCAGAAGGAGCCTTGGACAGAGGGGCAGACCAGGGACACCCAGAAGGCTAGACCTCAAGAACAATGAGATCTGAGACCTCAGTAGCCTAGAGAGTGCAGACAGACTCTGAGTGTGAGGATAAAGTGGAGAAGGTTCTGGGCTAACAACAATGGCAAGCCAAAATTGAGAACCCAAGAAGAAAAAGATTATCAAGAAGAAATCTGTAACACTTGACAACTTTTACACAGAGGAAATCCAGACAATAGAGGAGAACAAACAAGAAATCATATCCAAACCTTCCCAAAATAATGAAAACTGGTGACAAGCTATTGAAGAGTTCAAATCTGAGAAGATGAGAAAGATGGAAGAGATCTGGCAAGAAAATAACAGTTTAAAAGGCAGAATCTCACAATTGGAAAGTGAGGCTCAGAAATCAAATGAACTGATAAGCAAATTGAACACCAGAAATGACCAGATTGAAAAGGAAAACCACAGGATTATAGATGGAAACCAGTCCCTAAAGGCTAGAATTGAGCAATTAGAAACCAATGATCGCTGAAGAGAGCAAGAAAAAAATTAAAAAAAGTCAAAAGACTGATAAAAAAGAAGGAAACATGAAATATCTCAATAAGAAAGTGACAGACCAAGAAAACTGGTCTAGAAGAGACAATTTGAGAATCATTGGTCTTCCAGAAAAAGCAGAAATTAATAGAAACTTGGACTCCATACTAAAAGAAATTATTCAGCAAAATTGCCCTGAAGTTCTTCAACAAGAGGGCAATATAGACATTGAAAAGATCCATAGATCACCCTCTACACTAGACCCAGAAAGGACAACACCCAGGAATATAATAGCCAAATTCAAGAGCTTCCAAGTTAAAGAAAAAATCTTACAAGAAGCCAGAATGAGACAATCCATATATCAAGGAGCACCAATCAGGATCACACAGGATCTGGCAGCCTCCACGCTAAAAGACCTCAAGGCTTGGAATATGATATTCAGAAAGGCAAGAGAAATGAGCCTTCAATCACGAATCAACTACCCATCAAAACTGACTATATACATCCAGGGAAAGTATGGACATTCAACAAAATTGAAAATTTCCAAGTATTTGCACAGAAAAGAATAAGACTAAATGGAAAGTTTGATATCCAATCACAAAAATCAATAGAAACATGAAAAGGTAAATAAGAAACAGAGGGGAAAGAAAGAAAATTCATAATTTTATAAATTTGCTTTTTTTAAGGGCTTCAATAAAATCTAATTATCTGTATTCCTATGTGGCGAAATGCTATGTATAATTCTCTGTAGTGAACTCAATTCACTATTATAGTATTCACTATTATAGAAATCAGAAGAATAATTCATAGGGAGAGGGTGGAATACTAAATGGTCTAAGACGACAAGGAGGTGGGAAAGAGGGGGGTGAATAGTAGGGGACACCAAGAGAAACTTGAGTGAATAAGAAAAATAGAATATTCTATTAGACACAAAGAGGGGATGGGAATGGGAGGGGACAAATACTATTATAAGAAGGCGAGGAAGAGAGCATTAAGAGGTAATATTTAAACCTTACTCTCAGTGTAATCAACCCGGAGAGGGAAGAGTAGCTATATTATCCATTGGGAATAGGCAATTAGGAGACTAAGTTATCACTCTTTGCAGATGATATGATGGTCTACTTAAAAAATCCTAGAGAATCGACTAAGAAGCTGGTAGAAATAATCAACAACTTTAGCAAAGTTGCATGATACAAAATAAATGCACATAAATGATCAGCATTTCTATATATTTCGAACACATCACAACAGCAAGAGGTAAAAAGAGAAATACCATTTAAAATCACCCTAGATAATATAAAATACTTGGAAATCTATCTACCAAAACAAACACAGCAATTATACGAAAACAGCTACAAAACACTTCCCAAACAAATAAAACTGGATCTCAACAATTGGATAGCCAATGATTGAGTAGAACGAGCTAACATAATAAAATGACCATTCTACCCAAATTAATTTACCTCTTTAGTGCTATACCTATCAAACTACCAAAAAACTTCTTTACTGAATTATGAAAAACTATAACAAATTTCATTTGGAATAACAAAAGATCAAGAATATCAAGGGAAATAATGAAGAAAAATGTGAAGGAAGGGGGCCTAGCAGTACCAGATATTAAACTATACTGTAAGGCAG
Organism: Gracilinanus agilis; assembly: GCF_016433145.1. Classification (NCBI taxonomy): domain Eukaryota; kingdom Metazoa; phylum Chordata; class Mammalia; order Didelphimorphia; family Didelphidae; genus Gracilinanus; species Gracilinanus agilis. Next base: position 250,963,118 of record NC_058131.1, read on the forward strand.
CAGTCATCAAAATGGTATGGTACTGGCTAAGAGACAGAAGGGAGGATGAGTGGAATAGACTTGGCGTTAATGACATCAGCAAGACAGTGTATGATAAACCCAAAGAGCCCAACTTTTGGGACATGAATCCACTATTTGACAAAAACTGCTGGGAAATATGGAAAACAATATGGGAGAGATTAGGTTTAGATCAACATGTCACACCCTACACCAAGATAAATTCAGAATAGGTGAATGACTTGAATATAAAGAGGGAAACCATAAATAAATTAAGTGAACACAAAATAGTATACCTGTCAGATCTCTGGGAAAGAAAAGATTTTAAAACCAAGGAAGAGTTAGAGAAAATTACAAAATGTAAATTAAATGTTTTTGATGATATTAAACTGAAAAGCTTTTGTACAAACAAAAACAATGTAGTCAAATCAGAAGGGAAACAACAAATTGGGAAAAATATTTATAACAAAAAACTCTGACAGGGGTCTAATTACTCAAATATACAAGGAGTTAAATCAATTGTATAAAAAATCAAGCCATTCCCCAATTGATAAATGGGCAAGAGACATGAATAGGCAATTTTCAGGTAAAGAAATCAAAAGTATCAATAAGCACATGAGAAAGTGTTCTAAATCTCTAATAATTAGAGAAATGCAAATCAAAACAACTCTGAGGTATCACCTCACAGCTAGCAGATTGGCTAAAATGAAAGAAGGGGAGAGTAATGAATGCTGGAGGTGATGTGGCAAAATTGGGACATTGATGCATTTCTGGTGGAGTTGTGAACTGATCCAACCATTCTGGATGGCAATTTGGAACTATGCTCAAAGGGCTATAAAAGAATGCCTGGCCTTTGATCCAGCCATACCATTGTTGGGTCTGTACCTGAAAGAGATCATAAACAAACAGACTTGTATGAAAATATTTATAGCTGTGCTTTTTGTGGTGTCAAAGAACTGGAAAAGGAGGGTATGTCCTACAATTGGAGAATGGCTGAAGAAACTATGGTTATATGCTGGTGATGTAATACTATTGTGCTAAAAGGAATAATAAGCTGGAGAAGTTCCATGTGAACTGGAAAGACCTCCAGGAACTGATGCAGAGCAAAAGGAGCAGAGCCGGAAGAACACTGTACACAGAGACTGATATAGTATGGTAAAATCGAATGTAATGGACTTCTGTACCAGAAGAAAGCAATGACACAGGACAATTCTGTGGGATTTATGGTAAAGAACGCTACGCACATTCAGAGGAAGGACTGCAGGAGAGGAAACATAAAAGAAAAACAACTGCTTGAACGCATGGGATGAGGTCTTGATCAATGACACATGTTAAAACCAGTGGAAATGTGCATCAGCCATGGGTGGAGGGAGAGCGGGAGGTGAAGTGGAAAGTAGGAGCATTAATCATGTAACCATGTTAAAATGAATATTAATAAATGTTTAAAAAATAAGTTATGCAAAAAGAAAGAATTCAATATAATAATATACAAATAAAATAATAAATATGTTGATTTAAGTTAAAAATAAGCAATATGATACCTTGGAATTAGCTCTGTTGCATTTGATGCCAGAGAATCTGGCTTCAAATCCTTTCTCTGCTATTTACAAATTGCATAACTTTGAATATCTTACTTGTTTTCCCTCTCATTTTCCTTATCTCTAAAACAAATGAGTAAGATTAGATTATTTCTAATTTTTTATCAATTCAAAACTCTATGAACTTGCTAGAATTAGAAAGTTCAAAGCCTCAGAGTCACTAGAAAGACAAGTATCTTCTACAATGGGAATAGGAGGAGAGGATGAGTCAAAGAAAATGGAACCGAGGCTGAAAGAATGGGCAGCTATCACATGACAGTATTATGTTTAGCTTACTTGGTGAGTTTGAATGGAGGATTCGGAAACTTCTGAGAACAGAAGCACTGGTTCTCTGAGCATGCCCACATTTCAAAACAAACACAATCCTTTTCCCATCACTCTTTAACTATAATGACATCATCTATGGCATTTATCCAGGGCCTCTGCATTTTCCATTTAGAACCATGTGGCATCTCAACAGGAACATTGTTTATTTGTAATGTGTGAATTTGGAATGGAAATCTAGGGGAAAGGTATAGTGAGCAGTAGTATACTGCCAGGTGGAGTAGTCTTGAGCTCAGAATATCTAAGTTTCAGATTATTTACTCCAGGGCATTGCAACACAGCATCTAAAGTTTGACCTATTCTTGGTCCAGTGGGAAAATATAAATTATATACCACGTCCAACATGCAGGGTTAAGTACTAGCATATAAGGTAGCCAGAGCCAGACACATTAAAGAAGGATCGCTGACTTGGCTACTGAAAACTCTTTAAGACTAGACTCCAATCTACCAATCTAGCCTAATTTTAAAAATAAATATTTTTAAAAGTAATTAAAATGGGGCAGCTGGGTAGCTCAGTGGAGTGAGATTCAGGCCTAGAGACAGGAGGTCCTAGGTTCAAACCCGGCCTCAGCCACTTCCCAGCTGTGTGACCCTGGGCAAGTCACTTGACCCCCATTGCCCACCCTTAACAATCTTCCACCTATGAGACAATACACCCAAGTACAAGGGCTAAAAACAAAACAAAACAAACAAACAAAAAAAAGTAATTAAAATATGACCATTCATCTGTATCTTGTATTCTAACAAAAACCAGAGTCCAAAATGTTTTTTTAAATATACCATTTCTTGACTCTATGGCTTGACATAGATATTCCCCCATGCTTGGAAATCACTTTTTTCTCCTCTGATATTTTCATAACTTTGTCTTTCTTCAAAGTTTACTTTAGATAACCAACTACTTCCTCTGTGAAGCTTTCTCTGATTCCCCTAGTTGTTATGATCTTATTTTCCTCCCAATCCTTTGTGCTGAAGCATATGTTTAAATTATATAAACTTTAAGTAAAATAGGATATAAACTCATAAAGGACAGAGATTGTTTTGTTTTTGTCTTTTCATTTTAAGTGCCTAGCACACTCCTTGGCATAGAGTAGTTCCTTAATAAATGTTTGCAGAATTGAACTGAATCAATCAATGGATCAATAAGAATCTATTAAACACCAACTACCTGCAAGGTATTTTGTTAAGTCCTCAAGAAGAAAGAAAAACATGAAAGATTCCTTGTCTTTAAGAGTTTACATTATAATAAGGGAGATATCTATATATTTAAATGAACATGTAGGAGTTGACCTCTAACCCTCAATTAATCACAGAAGGCCTAAACAGCTAAACTAAATGAATTAATCACAACTACAGTTGATGTGACTATATTATCAATCTGAAAGTATCATGAGATTCTGAGATATTGGATGAGGGAAAAGGATGCCACAAAGGAAATACTTGGTGAGTAGTTGAATAAAATCAAATTGTACCTCTTGGGCTAAATATAAAAACAGCAATCTGGTTAGGAGCTCATCAGTTTAGTGGAAAGAATCCCAGTTCTGGAATTGACAACGCCCCTGAGGAAGTTTCACTCTTGGGAGGAGAGAATTTTTTCTTCCATTCTTCAGTCTTCACTGACCATAGGAGAGACACTGCACTAATAGTAGACAGTGCATTCTTGAGAGAAGAGAAATGCCAAGGGAAGGAGATACACAAAGACAATGTAACTAGATATACGGAGATGGAAGAATTACTATAAGTTTGTAAACTTCAAAAGATCAGAACATCTGGAAATCCCTTCAGCATCAGTATCAGTGTTTACGGGAGCTGGTAAAAGCATTTCTGGGATAGCAATGGCAGTATCTGCATCAGTTGCTGAGATAGGAGTAAACTCCACATCCTAAAGAAAAGCAGCTTCCATAATCTATAAGGGCACACATATTTGAAGTCCAAGTAGAGTTAAATACCTAAGGAAAACTGTGATTTTTTAAAATAATAAACTTTAAAGCAAGAGTGCAATATAAATATGAGCTTGTATTATTACCCAACTTCCTTACTTTGTAGATGAGTAAACAGAGACTCAGAGGGACAAAGTGGCTTAACTTAAGACAGTAATTAGAGGCAGAGCTAGAACTCAAACTGTGGTCTTCTGACTCCCAAGGCCAGAACTTTTTTCACTAACAGTAAAGGACCTCATATTTCTTCATATTAATGCAGCTAAGTGTTGTAGTCTTTAGAACCCTGGGCCTGGGATCAAGTGGACCTGAATTCAGATTTGAATTCAGGGTTGTTATGAAGATCAAATGAGCTATTTTAAAAGTTCTTAGCACAATTCCTAGAGCAGAGTAGATACTATTTACTTGCTAAAGTATTATTGTTAATATTATTTTATTATTATTATTACTATTATTATTAATTATTTTTAGAAAGCATTCCTCATGTGAGCAAACCTAATGTCAGACTCACCAAATTGCAATGCTGCTTTCAAAAAAGAAAGTTAAGAATCTTTAAGACTCAGATATATACCTTCACTGCATGGGTAGATTTTGAGCTTTTGTGATTCATAAGGATTTTCCTGACATTATCACTAAAGGGAAAATGAACTTTTCTAACACATCCTACATTCTGTATGTGCATATTTTGGTGTTTTCAGTTTATTTGCTAAGGTAATATGTTTTTGGTTTCTCCCTTTGGGGTGGATATTGACAGAATCTAGCTTTGCCTAGTATTCTTTGACTATCAATCAGGGAATGAAAAAATCAGAGAAAATAGACTCAATTTTATTTCTTTTTCAAAAATAATTTTTCTTACACTAGGGTGATCTTTTCATGTGTATGCTGGTAGATGCTTGCTAGTGGACTTGATTTCCTTTTTAAAGCAAAATCAATACTAGCCCCTTTAAAATGTGTGATCTAAATATTTTAACCTATCAAAACATTATGCTTAGTTTTGCATTTGACTATTTTAGTTTGTTTTATTTTTAATTTCGGCTTCATATTTTTTACAATGAAACCTTGTAGGCTTTATTTTATAACTATTACCCTGACACAGTAAGGCACGTGCCTGTTTGAGTTTGATGTGTCCATTAAATATCATTGTATTTGTACCCTTTTTCCTCTACTCTCTGAACCAATGAGCTGTTATGGCGTATCTATCAAAATATCAACTGTGTTGCATTTAACCAGGGAAATGAAATGGAGATATAAAAGTAACACAAGCAATTATTCAAAGTCAGAGCTATGTCATTAGTGCTGGTGATTGTTGAATTGCACAGTGGAGAACCACAGAATGTCGACTCCCCTCACTTCTAGTTTAGAACAATGTCATTTTTCAGAATGACAGCAGAATGGATGCTTAAGGATTATAGCTGTATTAATCTTATGTCCATAATATCCCTCAGGAGTAAATGAAGATGTGACTTACAAAATTGGCCACCAGATGTCTCCACTCCTTAAGATAAGATGAAATAGCCCAATTAGTCTGTCTAGCTAAGAATGAAGACTGATTGCATAGTAAAGCTTATCTTACCTGGTTGATGTTAAGATCCACCACTCATCCACCAGTGGAAGTGATCTTTGTCTTTTACATCTTGCAAGGTTCCTAGTGACAGGAGGAAATGAACTAGAATTTACAGTCTGTCCAAAAGGCACCACATAGGTCTAGTAGGAACATTTCAAGCCTTATCTTTTTTATTGGATTTGTAAGTAGGGAAGACCCTGTTCCTCCTATGTGCTTTCTGCTCTGGCAAGTTTCAGTTTTAATTGTGAAATACAGTTACATTAGCAGAAACAGGCTGCTTTGTCTAAGAGTTATAAGAAATTTTGGAATAAAGGAACATAAGAATCTGAATTTTAGAAGGAGAAAGACCCTGAGAAACTATCTATTTACTAGTCCAACTAGTCCAGTTCCTCATTTTGCAGATGGAGATAAGTAACTTGTCTGAAGCCACCCAGGGAAATGTTTTTGGACAGGTTTTGAATCTATGCCCTCAAACTCCCAACAAAATATTCTTTCTACTGAATTAAGTGAGCATAAAAAAAAGTGCTAATAACAGAAGGAACTCTAAAAGTGAATGAATTGCAAAGACAACTTTGAACATTTCCATAAGCCTAACTATGCCTAACACTGTGGTGGTGGCCTATAAATTGACCAAGATAGGAATCAGTTTCATTCGGGGTTGGCATCAGACAGGATCTAGATTCAAATTTCAACTCTAACACATTCGGTCTGTTATTTATACTTATTGAAATAAATTCACCTCTCTGGACTTCAGTTTCTGCATCTATGAAATAAGAGGATTAGACTAGGTGATTTCAAAGGTCCCTTTGATCTCTTTGTCTATGATCATCTTCCTCACTCCTCCACTGACAAACCTTTCATCTGTAATCTTCCCTTCTAGTGTCCTAAACCTCCAAGTTACATAATGAAAGAAATTTCTCAGGTAAAACAAGGAATATTAATAAAAGCAATCACTAATTCCTCTTGACTTTTACTCTATAGTCTAAGTCAGTGATGGGCAAACTATTCCCTGTGGGCCAGATCCAGGCCATAGTTTGCCCATCACTGCCTTAAGCAATTCCCTAATCACTACATCTGGATGTGGGGGCATAGTGATTAGGGAATTGCTAAAGGCAGTGATGGACAAACTACAGCCTGGATTTGGCTCACCGGGAATAGATTTCCCATCATTGGTCTAAGTTAATTGTATAAGCTAAGCTAAAATTAAAAAATTCAAATTAAATTCCCATTAAACAATTTCACTAAAAGGTTTATATCACAAAGAGATCAAAGATAAGGGAAATGAAACACTTGTACCAGAAGACTTATAGCAGCTCTTCTTGTGGTAGCAAAGAACTAGAAACTAAAGAGATGTCTATCAATTGGGGGATGGCCAAACAAATTGTGGTATTAGATTGTAATAGAACACTATTGTTCCATAAAAAGTGATGAACAAGATGATCACAAAAAACCCTCAAAAGACATATAAAGTGATACAAAGTGAAGTGAGCAGAATGAGGAAAACATTATACACACTAAGAGCAACAAAGTATGATCATCAACTGTGAAAGATTAAACTATTATCAACAATACTAGAATCCAGAACCACTCCAAGGGACTCATGGTGAAAAAGACTATCTACCACTAGAGAAGGAAGTGACCCAATCCAAATGCAGATTGAAGCCTACCATTCTTCACTTTATTTTCTCCATGAGTTTTTCTCTAGTATAAGTGATACATGTGTTCTTTCACAACACAATGAATATAGAAATACATATTGTATTGTAACACATTTACAATCTATATTACATTACCTGCTGTCTTGAGAAGGGGAGTGAAATGAGAAGGAAAGAGACAATACAGATTATAAAATGTCAGAAAACACTTATTAAAGACTACGCTGAGATAAAAAACAATTAAATTCCCCAGATTATGGCATGTAGTTAGAAAAGAAGTCCATCGAGTTACTATAATCATACATATAACTTGAAAAGTGCAGGTTTGAAAAGGAGGATAGATTGTAATTCTAGGGAAATTCAAGAGCATTTTGAATGATAATAAGTTTTAGCTGTTAAAAACTCCATATTTTTAATACCAATATGGTCTTGGTTTTGCTATGATGATGATACTATACAAATCATAAAGGATGACGATTTTGGAAAGATTCTAATGTTTCAAGTTCAGAGTAACTCTTGGAATATTGGAATTGGAAAGACAACCAATCAATTCAATAATTGGACAAGGATTGCCTCCAAAAGATTTCTGAAAATGGCCAAACTTTAAAGCTCTCACTGGATGGGAAACTCCCCAGTACCTAAGGAAGTTCATTCTACACTGAATATCTTTAATGAGTAGGTAGTATTTTTTTTCACTCTGACAGAAAGCATTAATATGTTTCCCTATAGTTTCTACACATATCTCCTAATTCTTCTTTCTGGCTAAGATCACATAGAACAAGTTGAATCCTTCTTTTAACTGAAAAGACTTCAGATTCTTTAAGGTAGATATCATGTCAAACAAATGTCATCTCTTCTTCAGGCTAAACACAAGTTTCTTCAACTGAATCTCATGCACCATGATCTGTATATTTGTATAATTTTACACACTCTCTTCTAAATGTTCTCAAGTTTAATTGTGTCCTTCATTAGTTGTAGCACTGATAACTGCACACAATATTTCATATTATAATTTGAACAAGATTAAATAGAGCAACCTCTATATAATATGTTATAGATATATCTTGTGGTTCTAATATATGTTGTGGTTCTATGATGTAAAATGGTGTGTTCATTACCGACTGAGGTTTAGACTGCCTAGCCACTAAGGTTTCTTCAGATTTAGAAGCTTCAATTCTTTAAATAGTGTTCCTGTTCTCCCATCATTAAACTTCCATAAGGAAATCATGCCTAAAACAAATACCCACTGGGGAATACTTAAAATTCATGTACCATGGAAGGTAGGAGGCCCTATTACCCCTTAACCAAAAGACTTAGGATTCCAAATGGAGCAACAGATATAAATATGGACATTCTAAATTACTTAAAATACTTTGATTGGCAGAAGTTCCAGAAGATAAATTTCAATCATGCCATGGGTTAGGAGAAATGATAAATTTTGATTTGCCTTTTTACTTGTTAGAATTGGAAGTTACTTTAAAATATAAACTATATATTTATACCAGGAACAAATCTAGTAAATAGATTGTAAGGGCTGAAAAACAACTTTGGATACAAAATGGAAGCACTGGAAGGTACCCAAGAGAATTAAACTTGGAATGTAAAAGAATCAGTAAACCCTCAAGATTATTTAAACTGACCCATTTTGTAGGTGAAGAAGTTGAGGTACAGAGAAATGAAATGACACAATGCCTGGAATAAAATAAGTGTATCCTAGACACTTATTGACTTGTCAAAGGTAACAAAAGGACTTGAACCCAGAGCTTCTGATTCCAAGCCAAGTGTTCTTTATATGACATTCTGCTGATTTCCCATCCCATTGGTTGAAATTATTAAATTAGGTCATGGTGAAATTTAGGGAGATAGTGGAGTAGATTTAGACTGCAGCGCAGAAAGTATCAAAATATCATAGGAAAACCGAAAAGTGAATTAACTTTATGAAACTTCATCTGTCACGAAGGAATAATATACCTTGTGCAAAGGTGTTATTTGATTGAGTTGCACCAGAATTTCTGCTGAGTTTTGTTTCTTTCAAATGCTGTTGTCATGGATCTTTTTGCCTCTAAATGAGTCTCCCTTTGCTCCTCCTAGATTCATCTATTATGCACTGATGAGTTTTTGTTTCAGGAAAAGCTTGTTTCTGCAAATGAGTCACTATTATACATGTTTGACTCTGCCTCTGGCGGGGGGGGGGGGGATGAGGTTTGTTTTTGGTGTTGTTTTGTTTTGTTCTTTTCTTAGCTAGAGAAGGTAAAAACTTCCTGGTGGAAGACTCAAATACTCTGAAAATTGATAAAAGGAAAGGAAAACTTCACACATTCTTGCAGTCTTCCTCTAGCTCTTAGGCCTTAAAGAACTATATCATTTAAAGGAAATTATATAGTGGAGAGAATACTGGATTTGAGTCAAGAAGAACTAGATTCAAATTCCTTCTCTTGAATGATAACATAAATGACCTTGGTAAAATTATTTTACTTCTCTGGCCCCCAATTCCTTATTTATAAAATGAAGGAATTGGACTATAGCTCTAAATCTATGACCTTAGAGAAATTCAACTGGAAAGAAAATAACACATTTACTTTAATGACAAGATTTTCAGGATGAGTATAAAGGAGAGTAGAAAGAAACTGATAATTCTCACTAAGGAAAGTGTGTGTGTGTGTGTGTGTGTGTGTGTGTGTGTGTGTGTGTGTGTGTGTGTGTGTGAGTGCTGCTAACAATGAATCTAAACCTTTTCATTCTAGGTGAAAAGTTCTCCATTCCATCTAGGCTCCAATTTTCCCCCTGAGGTCTCTGTAGATGGTTCCATAAAGTTCTGGATAATTGCAATCCTCCTCGTCACTTTGGCTGTATAGTTAAAAAACAGGATAACACATGATCTGAGGTGAACAGCCCAATTCCCACTGAAACTGATAAGTCAAGTCTCCTAAGCAATGCTACAAAATCTCCTCAGGACTCAACCATCAAGAATGTCAGTTAAGTCAGTAAGAATCACAGGTTTTAGAAAAGCCTCCTAACTCTACACTGGTATAGAAGTTAAGCAATCTTTCCTCTTTTGTAAATTATCACCTTCATGTATATATGTATGTATGTATGCACAAATGTAATGTGTGTATATAAATATATATGTATGTGTGTGTGTTTTTATTTACATGCACACACTATCCCCTTCAATGGAACATAAACTCCTTGAAGACAAGAGTTGTCTCATTTTTTTTTTTATATCCTCAGTGACAAGTGCGATGCCTTTGAACATAGTAGGATGTTAATAAATATGTCTTGACTAATTGATCAACACTATCATTGAAGTTTTGGAAAGATTGCTCATTTTATTGGCTCCACTAAGCATTGGAAGGACCAATATAAAAGATGAAAATATACTCTAAACAGTAGAACAATACTTACAGAATCCTGATTTTTCAACAGTTTGGAATGATGAATTTGACAAGTAACAGGGATGGCCAATATTCCCCCTCTATGTACTAGTTACTTGGTTTCCAGTGGCTTTGATCCTAGAGCACTGGTCATCTCCCTGGATAATCTTTTCAAAGGTTGTTGTTTTTTTCCTGCCTCTTTGTTATATCAATCCTACACTTATTTTTCTTAGCTTCAGGCCATAGCAGTTTGTACTATCTTTGGCCAGAGTACAGAATTCTCTCCCCTCATTCATGCTATTGCCTAGGAGGGATTTGGGAGCTCTGATCAGATTCTCTCCTCACCTTAAGGCATGTCTTTTGCTCCCCTTTCTTCTAGACTATAAATTTAGCTCACCTAGTTTCATTTTTATTGGCTCTAATGTCCATGCTTTTATTATTCCCTTCTTATTTATCTTTCTAATTATTGCTCTGATTTTTTTCTCCCATTTCCCAATCTGAGGAATAATAATGGTGATGATAATAATGAGGAGGAAGAGGATTCCAATTATTCACCAGGCATTTCATATACCTCAATAATATGTGAGGTACACCACTAAAAGTTAGGGATAAAGAGTAAGACAAAAACAGTCTCCCCAAAAATCACACTATAATGGGAGAAGAAATCAAAATAACTTTGTACATAAAAGATATTCATAGAGTACATGTAGACACCACCAGCAGCTGGAGGAACCTAGGGAAGGTTTCTTATAGAAGGTGAGATTTGAGCTAAGTCTTAAAGGAAGCCAGGAAATATATGAGGTAGAGCTGAAAGATGCAAAAGAAATTCGTATGTGGCACATAGAAGTATACAAAGATGGGAGAAAGAATGACATATATAAGGAATAGCAAAAGGGCTAGTATCAAAAGTTCCTACATATTGTATGTTTACATATTAGTAAAGTCTAGTGCAAGAAAAGTTGGAGAAGGCCAGAATATAAGGAGCTTTTATTGTGAAAGAGGATTTTATATTTGATCCTACGTATATAGGGTCCCATTGGAGTTTTGTGGAGGAATGACATAGAAGTAACTATGCTTTAGAAAAATCATGATAACAGTTGAGTAAAGGATAGATTAAAGTGAAGAGAAACTTGCCCAAAGTAGACCAATTAGAAGCTATTGCAATAGTAGAGGTGAGAGGTGATAAGTGTCTGAAAGTGGTGGTTGTGTAATTGGGAAAAAGAGGGCATATATAAGGGATTCTTTGATGACAGAAATAAGAAGATTGGGTAAGAGAATGTCTATATAGAATGAGTCAAAGATGATGCTTAAATTTAGAATATGGGTATTTGGGAAGAGAGTAGTGCTTTTGACAGGAATGTGGAAGTTCATAAAAGGGGAGGGTATTTGGAGAAAGATGATAAAGATTATATTTTAATGTATTGACTTTGGAAAATCTATGGGAAATCCAGTCCAAGATATCTAACAAGCATTTAGTGGTGCATGCTTGACTTAAGCCTGGGAGAAAAACTAGATCTGGATATATAGATCTGGGAATCACATGGAGAGACAATAATTGAACCTATGGGAGCTGATAAGATCACCAAGTAAGAGAGTGTAGAAGGGAAAGAGGACAAATGATGTATTCTTGAGAGATCCCACACACAGAGAAGGAAAGTGAAATGGCTAAGGAATCAACAAAAGAGACTTAAAAGGAGTCAGTAGAATCAAGAAAATATAGTACTAAGAAGACATGAGGAAAAAATAGGATTGAAGAGAAAGCAACTAACAGTGTCAAATGCTACCCAGAGTTTAAGTAGGATGAGATAGCTTAACATCAAAACAAAACTAGCATCATGTCAACTGGTCCCAACACTTCCTAGCAAAAGGAGAAGAAATGGAAGCAGTGTCAAATTGTATATTCTTGGCCTGAAAACTTGGCTTTCAAACAGCAACTGCAGCCATGAAATTAAGAGATGCTTGCTCCTTGAAAGGAAAGCATAGAAAATCTGGACAACATATAAAAAAGCAGTGACATTGCCTTAAAGACAATCGTCTCTAGAATCAAAACTATAGTTTTTCTGGTAACAATATGTAACTGGATTATATTGGACTATAAAGAAAGAATTGGACTATAAAGAAAGCTAAGCATTCAGAATCAAGGATTTCAAATTGTAGTGCTAGAGATTTCTGAGAGTCCCTCAGACAGCAAGGATATTAAATCAGTCAATACTTAAATTAACTCAGACTATTCATTGGAATGCCAAAAACTAAAGCTTAAACATTTTGGCCACCTAATGAGAAGACAGGACACACTGGAAAGATTGAAGAGGAAAGAAAAAGGGAACAGCAGAGGATGAGATGGAAAGATACCATCATGTAAGCAATGAACATAAGTTTGGAAAGGCTTCAGAGATAGTGGAGGATAGAAGGATCTATTGTGCTTTGATTCACAGAATTAGGAAGAGTTGGACATGAGTAAATGACTGAACATCAATATAGGAGGGGATACCATCAAAGGTGTGCATAGAGGGATTTAAGGACAAGATTTGGCAATGGGCTTGAGGAAAATAGGAGTAAGGGGGTCAGCAGTTGATAATGGGAAGTGGTTCAGGTACTATACTAATCTCTGGGAATAAAGAGAAAGATGAAAATGATCTACCATCAAAAACTCAGACTGTAATGGGGAAGAAATATAAATACCTACACACATACAAGATGTATATGGAGTACATGGCAAAGTTACTAGAATTTGGGAAGACTTAAGAAAGGTTTCCTGCAGAAAGTGGAATTTGAGCTGAAGTTTTAAAGGAAGCCACAAAGAGGTGGAGCTGAATCTACAAGGTTCAGAATCATTGTTATGGAAGAATGTGAAATGGTAGATGATAAGCTAATCATTGAATAATGAGTCTAGGCGAAATATCAGTGGATGGAAGGAGGTATTTTGAGAGAAGGTGATTAGTTACTTCAAGGTCGACTCTTATGGTCCACTAACACGGTAGGGGATGATGTTATGTCTTTTAAGGCCTTCAGAATCCTTACTCACAACAGAAAGCAGCAATATGAGAATCTGGCCAGGGAGCTACAGTACAGGAAAGCTTTGGTGGATGGTGTAGAGATTGGAGAGTATAGGTCACTGTTGTCTCTAGACAGATCTACTTGAGAAAGCCCTAGGGTCAGGGTCGTAAATGGTTAACAACAATATCTCCTCCCTCTGTCTTCAGTCTTGATACCAAGTTTGGAATTGGTATAGTTCAAGAAAATTAAGGTACAAAGCTGTGCCCTCAGAATATTTCTTTATCATGGTTGAGTGTCCAGGTTAGTGATTTCTGCCTAAGAGCATTTACTTAGATTAATCAAAATTAGGCAAAACTCTTCAGCATAAGATGGTTTAAAGTAATTAGGATCAAGTTGTTTATTGGGGAAGATGATAGGGTGGCTAGAAGAGAAATTTGGGTTTATATATTGAAGAGCCAGAATCAACATAGCTAGAAAATAAATTTGATATTAAATTCTGAGTTCAAATTCTGGTTTAGTTGTTTATTAGCTATGTAAACCTAGGATATTCTTATCATCTCTTAGTCTTGAGTTCCTCATTTAGGAGTCATGGCCAATTGTACCTTTACCTAATGTACACTGGAGTAGTGGATAGAGACATGGTTTTAGTGTCAAATGGACCTGAATGAAATTTTGCTTCTTACATAGGTTGGTCAAATGACCTGTTAAGTGATACATTACTTTACCTATTAGTTTACCAGGAAACCTCTTAATACTGCTAGCTTCAAAGTTGATACAGAAAGTGCATTACAAACGATATGGAGAGTTAACATCATTATAAAAATTGCATCTATGGCCTTCAGAAATTTTTTGACAAGTTCTTGAAGTTCAGATTGAAAACACAACATCTAAATAAGATCCTTCTGCTCTAAGTCTAAAGAATGAAGCTTTGGTTATATTCTATGTCTAAAGAAAGAAGCATCCTCCCAGGACAAGTGCCCAAAGTGATAGGCCTTCCTTCTATGGGCTGACAAGGACTATACATCATTAGCAGATTAGATTTTGTATTTTCCTTTTCTTTGCCACATGGATGAGTTTGGTGTGTACTAGTCTTAATCATATCTCTCTCCACATCCTTGATTCCAGTGTGCATGTGCATTTTTACATATCTGATGAACTTTCCAGCCACGAGCAAAAGTTTTCCAAAGGGTTATTGTATGTCATTTCAGAAAGCCAGGCACACCTTTGAAATTATATTTTAAAAGCTCTTAGATGTTCACATCCAAATGTCTTTGCTTGAAAAGGGGGTGAAAAATGAAAGGAAACTTGCCAGGTTATATCAAAGCATAATGCACTTTCTTCTGCTGCCCTTCACATCCACTGCCAACTGCATTGTCTATAAGGAGCAACCTAGCAGAGCTTCTTTGAAATTAATGCCAGGAAAGAGGAAAAAAGTTGAGCAGAAATGTTGACTAGTTACCCATAGTTTAACAATATGGAATTTTCTTTTGACAAATGGGATTTACAAAGGGTTTACAAGTTCTAATATCTGAGGGTCGGAAGGGGTCTCAGAGGTCATCTAGTACAATCTATATCTGAACAAGCATCTTCAACAAGAGATGAACCAAATCTTACATAAAGGCCCACACTGAAAGGAAATCCACTCAACCTCCATCCCTGCCCCCACAAGAGTCTATTGTACTTTAAGACATCTTGTAAAGTAAGCTCTTTAACTTTTTTTACATGTCTTCAATATTCTCAGTTTTCTCCTAGTTTTAAGCTCTGAAGCTAAGCAGAACAAGTGCAATTTATCTTCTGCATGACAACCCTATAAATCAGTGATTTCCAAAGTGGGCTCCACTGCCCCCTGGTGGGTGCTGCAGAGATCCAGGGAGCCAGTGATGGCCACAGGTGCATTTATCTTTCCTATTAATTGCTATTAAAATTTTTAAAAAAAATTAACTTCCAGGGGAACTAAGCAATATTTTTTTTTCTGGAATGGGGGCGGTAGGCAAAAAAAGTTTGGGAACCACTGCTATAAATACTTTAAAATATCTATTATGCCCTCCCCAAATTTATATCTTAAACATCCCATGTCCATCTGATTAAGTTCATACAACCTGGTTTTTCATCCTTTTAAGAGAATGTAAGCTCTTTGGGAGTAGAGACTGTTTCATTTTCGGGGTGTCTCATAATCCCCAAAGCCTAGAACAGAAAATGGCATAAGAGTAGGTACTTCAATGCTTGAAATTTAATTGATTTAGAATGGACATATCTTGCTTGTTTCCCCCAGCTCTTATTTAGCACTGTCCTGCGTAAAATGTGCCCTGTTCCTCCTCCAAGAAAAAAAATACACCTAATGATTCCTTGCCACATCAAAGTACAGAGGAACTGGCTCCTTTCCCATCATGGACACTAAGATTTTATGAACACAAGCTAAATACATTAACTTTCATTTATTTGCCACAATAGTATCCAAACTAAGCAAGTAAAAGACTAAAACTTCCAGATTTTTTAAAATACCAGTTTTCCATATGAAATAGTTATATTAAGCTTTGTAACAATTAGAAATGGGAAAAGAGAGAGCTAGATGGCAAAATGGATAGAGCTCCAGGCCTAGAATCAGGAAAACCTAAATTCAAATTAGGACCTACATACTTAATAGATGTGTGACCCTAGTCAAGTCACTCACCCTCATTTACATCAAATTTCCTCATCTGAAAAATGAGCTGGAGAAGGAAATGGAAAACCATTTCAGCATCTTTGCCAAGTAATCCTTAATTGAAGTCACAAAGTGTCAGGCATGAATTAAAATTAATGAACAACAACAAAAAGAAAATTGAAAAGGGGTACTTCAGAAAGCAGTGATACAAAAAGGAGGGGTGTCTTTGAAATATTTTCAAATGCATCTAAGAGAACACAACAAAGTTTGGAAATAAGTCTAAATAATCAGAACAGTTTGCAAAGTAAAGCATGCAATGTATGTATAAATTAAAATATGTATGTATATATTAAAATAAAGGGGTATCAAATGAGAATTTATAATTTCATATGTGTCTTTTTTTCTGTTCTACTGTGTATATATGAATGATCTCTTTGTTTTTTAATTCAGAATAAAAATGATTTTAAATTAAGAATATATTTTTGGATTGTAATTGTCATTTGATATAGTAGATAGTCTCTTAGATTTGTATTATTTGCAAATTTGACAAGATGTCTTCTATGCCTTCATTAACGTCACCAAAAAAAAAAAACTTAACAACACTATGCCAAAGGAAGATCCTTGGGGCTTTCCATTAGGAACCTGCAACTAGGTTGAGATAGACTCCCTGTATCTACTACTTCTGAATTTACTTGATGGTACTATCCTTCAGCCTACTTCTCTCTGATAGACTTGTGATACTGTGATTTAATGATATTATAAAATACCTTGCTGAAATCCAAGCATATCTTGTTTATAGAATTCCCTAATAGAATGAGAGGTCACTAATACATAGTAGCTGTGTGACTGTGCGCAAGTCACTTAACACCTTAGTGTTTTAAACCATATAACATATTCTCTGTGAAGAAGCCATCAGTATTGATCAAAAACTTCTGTTAGTTAGAGTTTAGAGCATTGTGGTGTTAAGAGATCTGCCCTTAGTCACACAGCTAGTAGGTGGTCTAAATTTAAATTACAATACCATTGATGCAAATGATGCAGTCTATGAAGTTTCCTTGCAAAAATCACAACTCTGGGAAACACATATCTTCTTGCACATTCTTTCCCTCTGATGCACACACACACACACACACACACACACACACACACACAATTTCTAACTATACTGTTTAAAAAAGGAAATCACAGTAATCTAAGTATGTCCTTGATGATTGTCATTATATAAAATTCAACTTATTTTTCCCACTTACATGAAAAAGCAGTTTCCAAAATTTAAAAAATAATTTTGAGTCTTAAAACCTCTTCCTCCCTGTCTTCTCCCCTTTCCTTGCTGAGATGGTAAGTAATCACATATGAATCTTCCATATAAAATCATGTAAAATATTTTCTAATATTAATTCTTTTGTGGAAGGAAATTCAAACCAAAAACTAAGAAAGGGGAAAAAGTTTCCTTTGACATGGATTTAGATTCCATCAGTTCTTTCTCTGGAAGTAGAAAGCATTTTTTATCGAGTCCTTTGGGATTGTTTTGGATGATTATATTGCTGAGAATAACTAAGTTATTCACAATTGGTCATTACATGGTAT
The DNA here is from genome assembly GCF_016433145.1 of Gracilinanus agilis. Classification (NCBI taxonomy): domain Eukaryota; kingdom Metazoa; phylum Chordata; class Mammalia; order Didelphimorphia; family Didelphidae; genus Gracilinanus; species Gracilinanus agilis. Next base: position 250,980,789 of record NC_058131.1, read on the forward strand.
CCTTGTTACTCTGTACAATGTTCTCTTGGTTCTGCTTATTTCACTCTGCTTCAGTTTATGGAAGTCTTTCAAGGTTTTTTCTGAGCTTCTCCTGCTTGCAATTTTTACAGCACAATAATATTTCATTACAATCTTATAATGCAACAGTCATTCCTCAGTTGATGGGTATTTCTCACTTTCCAATTCTTTGTCACCACAGGAACTGCTTTACATTTTTTTTGTACATATAGTTTTGTTTGTTTGATTTTATTCTCTTTGGGATACAGACATAGTAATGGCATTGTTTAATCAAAGGATATATAGTGTTTAATAGCCCTTTAAGCATAGGTCCACATTGCTATCCAGATTGGTTAAGTCAGTTCCCAAGTCCCTCAGCAGTGCATTAATGTCTCAATTTTTCCATATCCTCTCCACGTTTTGTCATTTTCCACTACTGTTATAATACCAATCTGATATGTGTGGGGTGCTATCTTAGATTTATTTTAATTTGCATTTCTTTAATTAATAGTGATATAGAGCATTTTTAATGATTATAACGGGAGAATGACTTGTATTTCACATACATTTGACTCATTTTTCTATGTATTTGAGAAATGAGACCTTTATTAAAGAGAGTTGGAAAATTTTCCCCATCATTATGATTAATGTGTATTAATCGCCATTCTCTTACCTCTTGTTAAATTTCTGACCATCACATTCCCTAATTTGCCTTCATTTCTATCAAATTCCACCTTCAGTTATCCTCTTCCCCTTTTTCTTTCCTATAGGGTAAGAGAGATTGCTATACCCAATTGATTATATATGTTCTTCCCTCATCAAGCAAATTACAATGAGAGTAAGGTTCAATTACTCCCCTCTTAAACTCCATCATTCTCTTCTGCACTATAAAAACTCTTTCATGTCTATTTTAGGTGAGATAATTTATCACAATTTACTTCTCCCATCTCCCTCCTCCCAATGCATTCCTCTTTCTCATTCCCTGATCATATATATTTTTAAATATCATCCTATCATATTCAACTCACACCCTTCACCTCTCTGTGTGTATATACATACATACACACACACACACACACACACATATATATATATATATATACACTCCACTTCCAACTACCCTAAGAATGATAACATTCTTAGGAGTTACTAGAATTATCTTCCCATATAGCTATATGAACAGTATAACTTCATATAATGTCTTTTGATTTGTTTCCTCTTTACCTTGATTTTTTTACTTCTCTTGTCTTATATTTAAGAATCAGTCAGCTCTGGTCTTTTCATCAGGAAAGTTTGAAAGTCCTCTATTTCATCAAGTGCTCATTTCCCCCTAGTAGAACTATGCTCAGTTTTGCTAAGTATGTGATTCTTGGTTGAAGTACTTTACCCTCTGGACTATTACATTCCAGGTCCTCTGTCCTTTAATGTTGAAACTGATGAATCTTGCATTATTCTGAATGTGGCTCTGCGATATTTGAATTGTTTCTTTTGGCTATTTGCAATATTTTCTCCTTGAACTGGGAGGTCTTAAGTTTGGCTATCATATCCTTAGAGTTATCCTTTCTCTTTCAGATCTCTTTCAGATTTATTTGGGATCTCTTCCTGAAGGTGTTTAAAGAATTTTTTTTTCAATTACTATGTGACTCTGTGGTTCTAGTATACCAGGGGAGTTTTCTTTGATAATTTCTTTTCTTTCCTTTTTTTATAAACCCTTACCTTCCTTCTTGGAATCAATATTGGGTATTTGTTCCAAGGAAGGAGAATGGTAAGAGCTAGCAATGGAAGTTGTGACTTGCCTAGAATCACACAACTAGAAAGTGTCTGAGTCTAGGTCTGAACCCAGGACCTCCATCCAGTCTTTGGGCCTGGTTCTCAATCCACTGAGCCACCCAGCTGCCCCCTTGTTGATAATTTCTTGAAATATGATGCCCCTAAGCTTTTTTTTTAAATCATGGTTTTTAGTAAGTCCAATAATTCTTAAGTTATCTCTTCTGGTTTTATTTTCCAGGTCAGTTGTTTTCTCAATGAAATGTTACACATAGTCTACTTTTTTTAAAAATTTTCATTTGGATTATTTCTTGATGTCTCATGGAGTCATTAGCTTCCATATGACACAGGACTGCAACATTTATATGAGTATGGGCAATGTAATCAGTCTTGCACCAAGAGCCAGTAAAGGTACTCCTATAATCCCTTTTGAGTGATTATTTGACCCCACTACCTCCTGTCTGTCTGAGAGCTCATGAAACTTTTGCTCCTGATTTAGTCACCCCCCCAAGGTCTTTCACTGAGATGAGCCCTGCCTTGGTATAACTGCTGTGCACTTCACTTCCACCCTGGTACAAGTGAAATTTTATATTGGCCTTGGGAATTAGAAGTCTGTATTAAATATGTACGTGATCCATGCATGAATTTAAATGAGTCATTTAGCTTCTCTGTGCCTCATTATATTTATCTGTAAAATGAGGATCTTAGACCAAATGAGGTACAAAGTCCTTTCTAGTCAATTCTAACTTTCTAGGATTCTATGTCACATTTCCTTATAGTGTGATTTAATTAGGGTCTTCTTGTGTTGTCAGACTCTCTCCAATGAGAGTTTCATTGTATAAATTGTGTGGATTATTCATTGTTTATTTTATTGGTGGTTTTTATGTTTACCTATTTACCTAAAACACTAATGTTTTTAGTCGGAAGCAAAATCTCACAAGAAATGCACAGAAGGAAAAAAATCAAACTTAAAATTCTAGACTACTAATAGTAACAAGTTTGAAAAATCAGTAATGTTGAAGACTTTAAATTTTTATCTTTCTAAGCAATTTCATGCCAATTGAATTAGTTTGCATTTTCTAAAAAAATAAAAACAACCTCTTGACCAAATCCTTACCATGCTGGATTCTCTCTGGCCATCATATTCACATCTTCCCCATTATAACCATGGACTCTGTTCTAAAGTTACTGGGTTCTAATTGCCTTAATTTACCTAAAACAAAGCCTCTATACCACTTCCAGTTATCTCTACACATCTCTATACATCTATAACCCTCTCTTTTCCACCTCTTGATGTATTTTCCTCTCTCAGAATTGTTCTACTTGAAGGTAAGAACGCTTTTATTTGTTTGTATTTTATTTGAATATCTGACTCAGTGTCTGACCCATAGCAAGTATTTAAAAGGTCTTCCTTCTTCTCTACCATCTCAACTTTTATTTTTTTGTGAGTATATATGTATCTATCTATGCATGTATGCATATATCTTTTCTTATGTATCTATATTTCTATGCATCAATCTATCTATCCATTTGATTCAATATATTTGGCTAAAATTATGGAGTGTGTGTGTGTGTGTGTGTGTGTGTGTGTGTGTGTGTGTGTGTACACTGAATTGGATCTAGGACCTAAATAAATCTATATAAACAAAATGAAGTAGAGAATTGAAGCAATTATACAGCTAATTCTGAAATCCACTTTTGAGTACAGAGGCTGTTTTGCCTGAATAATCTCAATTGACTACCTATATTAATCAAATCCATTAATTCTTTGCTCTACTCTCCACTTTACTAGTATGGACTATATTCTGCATACATTCTTTACCTTTGTCTGCAGTTTTTCTCTTCATCAAATGCCCTTCCATCTTCATCTTCCTCTTCATTTTTTTTAAACCCTTGTACTTCGGTGTATTGTCTCATAGGTGGAAGATTGGTAAGGGTGGGCAATGGGGGTCAAGTGACTTGCCCAGGGTCACACAGCTGGGAAGTGGCTGAGGCCGGGTTTGAACCTAGGACCTCCTGTCTCTAGGCCTGACTCTCACTCCACTGAACTACCCAGCTGCCCCTTCCTCTTCATTTTCATCTGCATCTTACTCCCTCTGCCAGCTTCATCTCCACTGGCAGGACCAAATCATAGGTACAGAGAGATAGAGCTGGGGAGTTTTCAGAGATCAAGCAGGACAAGGCACTCTATTTAAAAATGGAGAAAGTGAATCTCAGAAATAGTAATGTCTTGTTCATGATTACATAGACAGTGTGTCAAGATTCAAACCCAAATCCCCTTACTCCAAATTCATTAACTTCTTACTCTACTATTCCTTACTGGTGATGCCTGACTCCAAATGGAGTATGGAGTAGTGACGAGGGAGCTGACTTTAGAATTGGATGAAAGTCTTACCTCTGGACTATGTGACATTGGATGAATAAGGTGATATTTTAATTTCTTTAGTAACTTTCCAAGGGCAGAGAAGGTTGTGGAAGTTACAGAGAAGATGTTGAAGTGAATTGGTAGAGGGACTCTGTTCTTCTGAGAGTTCTCTCTAGAAAATGAAATGACAGGCCATTTCTAGAGGAGGGAAATCTCTCTATCCAGGATGCTGAGATATTTAAATGAGACTAGGTATACCCGAGCAAGGATCTGTGCAAATAAGGTGCCCAATAAATATTTTATGAGATAAAAATGAAATTTGATGATTTCATAAATTAACATTTTTTCATAAGTTAACTTTTAACAAGCATGCATTTTTGTCTCCCCAACTGGATTGTAAGCTTCTTATGGGCAAGGATCCTGCCTTATTCTACTTTGTATTCCTCACAGTGGTTGGAAAAACAACTTATACACAATAGATATTTAAAAACATTGATTGGTTGGATGATGGGTCAATATTACTGCAGCTATTTGAAAATCCTGAAGTTTTGCATGAACAGATATTTCTTAGACACAAGGTTTGCTCAGACAGTTCCCATTGCTTCCCCTAAGCATCCTGAATGAAATCACCTCCCTCCCCCAGGGATTTATTTAATTGTTCCCTGAATAGTTGCAGGTGGGGCTACATAGACATATTGAAGATATTAGACCCTTGCATTACTTTCAGTTGCTCAGGTTTTAAACTAAAAAAAATTCCTCCTACGCTTATGTAAACCTTTAGAGGCTGATCCTTCAGTAGTGATTTCACGTTCTTGCATGGCCTTGGTTGTTTGGGAAAGCTTGCCCTTTATTAATTTGATTTTATTTTCTGACATGACCTTGGTCTTTTGTAGATTCAAAATGAAAATTTCTTTTCTGAAGGACAAAGAGGATTGGATATGAGTAAATTCCAAGGAAGACAATGGCACACAGCTACAAAGAGAAATAGTACATAGTAACAAGGCAGAACTCTACCCTGAAACCAGCCGAGAGCCTGCCTGCAGATTTGCACAATTGCTGTTAAAATGTCAAAAGCAGGTGTTTCTTTTTTCTTCAGTTTGAGCTTCAAGCTAGTAGGGGCATTCAGCTAAATCCCTCCCAGGTGCTGGAACAGTATGGGGTTCAGTATTTCAGAGGTAATTATTGCTGAATGCATTGTGTAGCCAACGCACCTGCCAGGTAGATGCAATGAAAAGGTGTTTATGCAGGTAGGGGACAATGAGGGACTATGGAGAAGAATGTCTTAGTCTCAAGTCCACTTAAAAAGCCTACTAAGGCCATCAATGACTAGTTACTGAGATGAACAATCTTCCAATATAGTGACAAACAGAAATGGCACAAGGAAATCAAACATTCACAGTGAGTTTGGCTTTGGGGTAAGAGTCAGGTTCCTGCTCAAACCTCTGAAATGCTTCAGGCAACAATAAAAAGGCTCTGGCTTTGCCAGGGGATTTCCACTGATTTATCTTATGATTAAACTGAAGTGTCAGAACCTTATGTGTATACTAACATCCAATTGATCAAACCATGGAGGGAAAGGCCATCAGAGACTTTGCCAATTTAAACTGGTGTACATAAAAAGACTTCCTCTTTCCCTTAGAGACAGAACCAAGATGGTAGAATAGATAAACATATTCAGTTGAGCCGTATCATCATTTCCCTACAAAAACTTTAAAATAATACCTCAAATTAAATTTTGAAGAAGCACAGACAACAAAAAATTAAGGATGAGGCATTATTCTAGCCAAAGACAACTTAGGAGCTCAGAAAGAGAGACCTGTGACATATTAAGAGCCCATATGGATAAATCATTGGTAGTGGAAAGAGGTGGTAGTTATAGAATCAGAAGAAGCTTCAGAAGCTCTGAAATCCAGAGATAGTAAGTAGACCCCTTAAATGGTCATAAAGTGACTACAGTAGACTCCTATGCTAGCATTGGACACAGAATTAGATGCTATTTTATAATTTAGTTATCTATACCTACTTCTGTGTTATAGTTCAAGGAGAGGAGGAGCATTTTCAATCAAGAAAGAATGAAAGCCCTGATACTATAATTTGTGATCTTAAGGGATCAAAGATCCTGAGGAGCAGTATCAATTGCAATATTAAGAGTTAGGGACTGTACCTGGATAAAGACTAGAATATAGACAAGATGAGAGACCACACTGCTTCTCACATCATATCACCTTGGAAGAACCAAAACCTTCTATACTCACAGAAATAGTTCTGAAAATGGCACTACAATAAAAAATCCTGAATATTGAGACACTGCCCCTCTATGCCTAGTGTTAGGAAAATAACGAAACATTACAATACAATAACAAATCAATGAATAGTGAAAAAAAATGAGCAAACAACCAAAAAAGAAACTGACCATAAAACTACGATGGTGTCAGGGAAGATAAAGACATAAACTAAGAAGACTATTAAATAAAAATAGCTATAAGTTAAGCCTAAATGGATGTGGGAATAGGGAAATGAAATGGACAAAATCCAAAATGAGTTCTTGAAAAAGCTAAAAAAATTTTTTTCAAAACCAAGTAATAGTGGTAGAGGAAAAAATAGGTAAGGAAATTAAAGAAAAGGAAGAAACTTATAAGATAATTAACAACTTGGAAAAAAAGCACAACAATACTGATGAAAATAGTATCTTAAAAATAGAATTGGCTAAATGGAAAAAGAGGTACACATTTTCACTGAAGAAAATATTTTTTTTAAAAAAGAGAACTTGGCAAGTGGAAGCTAATGACTTGATGAGGCATGAAGAAAAAAATCAAATTAAAAAAATTAAAATGTGGAATTTCTCATAAAATACAACTGACCTGAAGAATAGTCCAAGAGAGATAACTTAAGAATTATTGGATTACCCAAAAGCCATCATCAAAGAAAGAGCTAGACATCATATTTCAGGAAATTGTTAAGGAAAACTGCCTAGATATCTTCAAATCAGCATGTCAAACAGAAATTGAAAGAACTCAGCAAACATCACATGAAAAAGAAACCAAAGGAAAACTTACAAGAATATTATAGTCAAATTCCAAAGCTCCCAGTTGAAAGTGAAAGAAGAAATGTTGGCAGCCTGACAGAAATCATTTCGATCCCATGGAACCAGAGTTAAGATTATAAAATATTTAGCGGATAATTGAACATTAAAGGAGTAAAGGGTTTGGAATATAGTATTCTGAAGTAAAGAAGATTTTAAAACCAAGAATTAAAACCCTAGATACAAAACTAAATGCGATCCCCTGGGGGGAAATAGAGATCTAAAATAATAGATGGCTTTAAAGCATTCCTGATGAAAAGACCAGTGAAAAACAGAAAATTTTACTTTCAAATTTAGGACTCAAGAGAAACATTATAAAGGTAAACATGAAGAATAATCAAATGGCACTCGATAAGTATATACTGTTTTCTTTTTTATGTGGGAAGATAATACATGTATCTTTTTTTATTATCAGGGTAGTTAGAAAGATTCTACATAGTAAAAGAGTGTAGGAGTGAATCAGTTATATTGGAATGGTCTTTTTAACACATAGGCAAGAAAGGGGTTCTCTAGGACAGTTACAGCATACCTTTTAGGGACTGAGTGTCCAAAATGCAACCCTGACAACTCATATGAGCCCCCTCACCTTACCCCAGACAAAGAAGGAAGGAAACCCTCTTAGTGAGTTGCTGGGCAGAGGGGGTGAGTGATATGAGAAATGTCCTCAGGCACACATGGAGAGGTGAAAGAGAGCGGCCCCCTCCAGCATGCTCCAACATGCATATCATAGGTTCACCAACACTGCTCTAGAAGAAAGGGGGAAAGAAAGGAAGAATGGGAACAATTATCTCAATAAAAGAAGTATGTAAAGGAAAGTTTTTACAATTGATGGAAGAATGATAGGAGAAGGTCAATGTTTCAACCTTATTCACATCCAAATTGGTGCAAAGAGGGCAAATATAGATAGATAACTCAATTAAAAATACTAAACAAGAAAGGAAAAAAGATAACTAGAAAAATGGGTGAGGATGTTAAAAGTGAAGACATATAAAAGAAGTGGTCTGAAGCAAAATATTTTAAAAGAGGTACAGGATACAAAGATCAAAAGATAAGTAGAGGAAAATACGACAGAGGGAAATACACAGTTAGTAATCATAACTATAAATATGAATGGGGAGAGCTCACCAACAGTAGACTTGATTAGAAACGTACTTGAAACAGAGTGAGAGACATGTATTTGAAATAAGAGCCTAGAGCAGAACCTATTATACTTTAGCTAAAATTTAAAAAGACAGAGATACCAATCATGGTCTCAGACAAAGGAAAAGCAAAAATAGATGTAATTAAATGGAATTAGTAGAAAAACTACATCTTGCCAAGATGACACCAAATAATAAAGTAATATCAATACTACACATATCTGTGCTAAAAGTCATAGAATCCAAATTGTCAAAGGAAATGTTACACAATTCATAGGAAGAAATTGATAATAAAACTACTGAAGTGAGAAACCTCAAATTTCCCATCTTAATGCTAGATAAATCTAATCCATGAAATATATAAGGAAGAAGTCAAGGAGATGAACAGAACCTAAGAAAAATTAAATATGATAGATCTCTGGAGAAAACTGAATGGAAATAGAAGGAAACATAACTTTTTCTCAATTGTACATTGTACCTAAAAAAACAGTTTCAAGGATAAAAAAACCTCACAATCAATATAAAAAGCAGCAATATTAAACATATAATTTTTAAACAGTAACACAATGAAATTATATTCAATTAAGGGCTATGGAAACATGTTAAAAGTTAATTGGGAACAAAATAGTCTAATGCTAAAAACACAGTAAGTCAAAGAACAAATCATAGTAATATTAAATTATTTCATTAAAGAGAATGACAACAATGAAACAACATCCCAAAATTTGTGAGATGAGATCAAATTAAAACTGAGAGGAAAATCTCAGTCTCTAAATTTGTATAGTAAGAAAAGAGAGAAAGAACAGTTCAATGAATTTGGCAGACATTAAAAAATAAACTAATAAAAGGACAAATTAAAAATCCCCAATTAAACATTAAATTGAAAATTCTGAATATTGAAGGAGATATGAATAAAAATGAATATAAGAAGACCATTGAACTAATAAATCAAACAAGTTGCTGCTTTTATGGAAAAGGAATAAAGCATTGGTTATTTTGATTTAAAAAAGAAGGGAGCTGCCATAAGAATCCCACTAACTCAGATCCCAGGGCAAAGGTCACAGACACCAGAGAATACCTTGGTAACAGCATGAGAAGCATAGTTCCCTTAATCCTCCACAACTTCATCTATACCCCTGATGGCAAATCTATGGCATGTGTTTTTGATAACACGCAGCCACATGTGGCCTCATACAGAGAAGTATGGAGCAGCACGCCAAGGATGAAACATTTGCTTTAGTGTAGAGTAGATTCTCTGTGCCAGAAGTCTATAGGCCAAAACCACTTTCACTAAGCAGGTAAGTTAAATAATTAGTTTTTGGTTTATTAAATACAGCTACATATTACAATTATACATTTTTGTTAAACTATAAATATTATGAAATTATGGTGTGTTTTTTTTTCTTGAAGTGACACACTACCGAAGTTATGCTTGCTTTTTGGTGAATTTTGACACACCAAGCTCAAATCTGATCTATACCTTCAGTTTATGCCGCCAGCTGGGGAAGATCTCACCTCAGAGCTCATTCATACTCCATCAATTTAATCTAGTCAATAAGCAGAGCAGAGAAGAAGCCCCTTTAGGACAGAATAGCCCAAACCCAAAGATCCAGCAAATAATCAGAGGAGCAAGATTACAGTCAGTGACAGGGAGGAAAGAAGGTAAAAATGAGTACGCAACAGAAAAAAGAAAAAAAAATAACTTAAAATTGACAGCTCCTATCCAAATAGTGGACAAAGAGCAAATGGAACAGAGGAGGAGGACCAAGGAACACCAAGCAAAAATGCAGAAACTCCAGCAAATTGGACTCAGCCTTTGGAAGAACTCAAAACACAATTCAAATAACAATTAAAAAAGGCTGAAGACAATTGGAAAAAGAACTTAAAAAGCAAAACATGTTATTTGGAAACAGAGGCACATGAACTAAAACAAGAAAACAGTGTCTTTAAAGCCAGCATTGACCAGCTTGAAAATGAAGCAAAGAAAGTGAAACATGACTTACAAAAAAGAAAAAAAAAACAAAGCAGAAGGGAGATGTCCAAAAAGTCAGGGATGAAATTCAGTCTTTAAAAATTAGAATGCAACAACTAGCAGCAAATGATTTCACAAGGCAGCAAGAGTCTATAAAACAAAATCAAAAGAATGAAAAAAATTGAGGAAAATATGAAACACTGCAATGATAAAACTACAGACCTGGAAAATAGATCTAGAAGAGACAATTTAAGAATTATTGGACTATTGGACAATCTTGACAAAAGAAAAATCCTTAACATCATTCTATAGGAAAACTGTCCCAATATTCTCGAATAAGAGGGAAAAGTAGAGATTAAAAGAATCCACAGATCACCTCCTGTATTAAATCCCCAATTGACAATGCCTAAGAATATTATAGCCAAATTCAAGAACTATCAGACCAAGAAAAAGATACTACAAGGTGCTAAGAAGTCATTCAGGTATCATGGAACCACATTTAGGATAATACAAGACCTGGCTGCATCCACACTGAAGGACCAGAAGGCACAGAATATGATATCCCAGAAAGGAAGGGAACTGGGTCTACAACCAAGAATCAACTATCCAGAAAAACTGACTATATTTTTGCAGGGAAAAGTATGGTCATCCAATAAAATTGAGAACTTTTTCATAAGTCCCTCAGAATTATCTGGGTTCATTATATTGCTGTAAGTAGCAAAGTCTACACATTTGATCATCTCAACAATGTTTCAGTTACTGTATATGTTTTTCTGGTTCTATTCATTTCACTCCACTTCAGTTCATGTAGGTCTTTTCAGTTCTTTCCAAAAACATCCAGTTGATCATTCCTTCTAGCACAATAGTATTCCATCACCATCATATACCACAATTTGTTCTGCTATTGCCCAATTGAAGTACATTCCCTCAGTTTGCAATTTTTTTGCCACCACAAAAAGCCAGCTACAAATATTTTTGTACAAACAGGCCCATCAATATTTTTCTTTATCTCTTTTGGGGTACATACCTAGTAGCTATATTTCTGAACTAAAAGCCATGCATTCTTTTAAAGACCTTTGGAAATAATTCCAAATTTCTTTCCATAATTGTTGGATCAATTCACAACTCCACCAGCAATGCATTATTGAACCAATTTTACCACAACCCCTCCAACATTTATTGTTTTCCTTTGCTGTCATATTGGCCAATCTGATAAGTGTGAGGTGGTACCTCAGAGTTGTTTTGATTCGTATTTCTGTAATTATGAGAAATTTAGAATACTTTTTCATGTGATTATTCATAGTTTTGATTTCTTCATCTGAAAACTGCCTATTCATATCCCTTGACTATCTGCCAATTGGGGGATGAATTTGTTTCTTATGAATTTGAATTAGTTCTTTATACTTAAGAAATTGGACATTTGTCAGAGAAATTTATTATAAAATTTTCCCCAAAATTTTGTTGCTTCCCTTCTAATCTTAGTTGTATTGCTTTTGTTTGTATAGACCAATTTCCTTAATGAATATTGATGTAAAAATTTAAACTAAATAATAGGAAAGAGATTACAGCAATATACACTATAACCATTTACTATTACCAAGTAGGAATCATACCAAGAATGTAGTGCTGGTTCAATTTTAGGAAAACTATAAGTACAATGGGTAATATTAATAACAATGACAACAAAATCAACAAAAATCATATGATTATACAAATAGATCTAGGAAAGGCCTTTGAGGGAATAAAACCAGCAGCCGTTCCTAATTAAAAACCCTAGAAATCATAAGAATCAGTGCTAAATTACTTAAGATAATGAGTAAATTCTATCTAAAACTAAGAGGAGGGATTATCTGTATTGAAAGTAAAACCTAAAGATCTAAGTTTTGGGGGAAATTGACAAAAAATTGGAAAAACTAAAAATTAGTTCAGTAGAAACTAGGCATAGAACCTCTCACACCATATACCAAGATAAGATCAAAATGAATAGATGATTTAGACATAAATGGTGATATAATATATAACTTAGGGGATCATAGAAAAAAGTACCTGTCAAATGTATGAATAATGGAAGAATTTATGAACAAGAGACAGAAAATTATATTAATAAAACATAATTTTGATTAGATAAAATTAAAAAATATTTTATATGAACTAAATTAATGCAGCCAATTATAAGAAAAAAGAAAACTTGGAAATTTTTTCAAAATGATTTTCTCTGATAAAGGGCTAGGTAACTGAGAGAAATATATAAAAATAAGAACCACTCCCCATTTGATAAATGGTCAAAGAATATGAAGAAACAGTTTTCAGAATAAGAAATCAAAGCTAGCAAATGTCACTTGAAAAAAAATGTTCAAAATCATTACAGTATAGATGAATGATGATCAAAGCAACTATGAGACACTACCTTGCACATGTGAGATTACATAACATGACAAAAGAGAAATAAAAAAAATATCCAAAGAGATGTAGAAAAATTGCGATATTGACTGTACAGTTGCTTGTACAGTTGTTCTTAAGAACAAATTTTACATACCATTTTACCTAGCAATATATCTACTAAGTCTGTTTTACAATTTTTAAGAAAAGAAAAATAATTTATTTCTACAAAATATTTATAACAACACTTTTTGTATTGGTAAATTAGAAAATGAAAGGATGCCCATCAGTTGCAAAATGACTGAACATTCAAAATAGGATAACCAGGAGGTAGAGTCAAGATTGCAGCTTAGACATAGTAAAAGTCCAGACCTCCAAAATTCTTCCACACCAATCAAAAATAAAGTGGTTCGAGGGTACAGAAAACCAAATGTAACAAAAGGACTGAGCTGGAGGACCTTCCTGCTGGATTCAATTTAAAATGTATGGAAAAAAAAAGCCTGAATTCTTGGATTCTCGGGTTCAAGAGAAAGGAAGAAGGAAGGTTCCAGGACCTCTCCCCCACCAGCAGAACTGAGTCTCCAAAACTGGCTAGAATCTCTGGACGGGCAAAGGCACTAGGCCTGAGGGAGTGCCTGGCTAAAATAGCTGTGCTAGTCTCAGGGTGTTGAACACAGGCTGCAGAGAGGCAGCTGGAGGAGAAGCACAAAGAGGACAGCCTAAATACAGCCAAAACACTCCATCATGCCCCTCCCCTTTTCTCAAGGTTTTGGCCTCAGGGCACATCCAGTGCTGCAGAACAGCTCTGCCCTGGCTTAATCTTATTAATAGGGCATAAAATAAGCCTTCAGTCAGAAGAGAAGCTCAAGCTCCAACACCCCTCCTCCATAGACTATGCTGAGAGTAGCTATAAGAATCCAGCTGATTCTGATCCCAGAGCAAAGGCTGTAACCATTACAGAATACCGTGCTAACAGGGCTGGAAGCACAGCTCCATTCACCTACACCTACAGCTTCTCCTGCCAGCTGGGGAAGATCTGACCTCAGGGCTCATCAATACCATTAGCCTAACATAGTCAATCTGCAGAGCAGTGAAGAAACCCCTTCAGGATGGAATAGCACAAACCCACAGATCCAGTAAATAATCAGAGAAGCAAGATTAAAGTCAATGATAGAGGGGAAAAAAGGAAAAAAAAATATGAGCAAAAAACAGTAAAAGAAAAAAGAAATTAAAAATGACAGCTTCTATCCAGGTAATGAACAAGGAGTAAATTGAACAGAGGAGGATCAAGGAAAATCAATCAAAAACATAGAAACTCCAGCAAATTAGACACAGGTTTTGGAAGAAATCAAAACATAATTCGAAAAACAATTAATAGAATCTGAAGAAAATTGGGAAAAGAACTTAAAAAGCAAAATCAATCATCTAGAAACAGAAAATAGTGTCTTGAAAGCCAAAATTAACCAGCTTGAAAATGAAGCAAAGAAGATGAAAGATGATCTACAAAGAAAATCAGACCAGAAGAAAATGACCAAAAAGCTAGGGATGAAATCCCAGTCTTTAAAAATTCGAATCCAACAACTAGAAGAAAATGCCTTTACAAGATAGCAAGACTGTATAAAACAAAATCAAAAAAATGAAAAATATTGAGAAAACTATGAAACTACTCATTGACAAAATGTCAGATCTTGAAAACAAATCTAGAAGAGAAAATTTAAGAATTATTGGACTACTGGAAGATCATGACAAAAGTAAAAGCCTGGATATCATTCTACAGGAAATTATCCAAGAAAACTGCTCCAAAATTCTAGAGCAAGAGGGAAAGTAGAGATTAAAAGAATTCACAGATCATCTCCTGTATTTACTTCCCAATTGACAACATCCAGGAATGTTACAGTCAAATTCAAGAATGACCAGACCAAGGAAAAATATTATAAACTGCTAAGAAGAAGCCATTCAGATACCAAAGAACCACAGTTAGGATAACACAGGGTCTGACTGCATCTATAATGAAGGACTGGAAGGCATGGAATATAATATTCTGGAAAGCAAGGGAACCTTGTCTACAATCAACTACCCAGCAAAACTGACTATATTCTTATAAAGGAAAGTATGGTCATTTAATAAAATAGAAGACTTCCAAACATTCATAAAGAAAAGACTGGATTTAAACAGAAAATTTGATGCCCAAACACTGTAATGAGGGGCTAGACAGGCTGGTAATAGAGAAGCTGGTGGTACCAGTAAGTCCCTTGGGTCAGGGAGCTTACAACTACAGTATTTGTTGGTCAGTGACAGCCAGGTATGAGAGGGCTTGAACAGAGATTTCCTGTCAGTCTCCCGGCTGTCTGTAGGCTCCTTTAAGGTAAGGGGTGAGGAGCCCCTCCATGCTGGTGAGAAACTAGAAACCAATAGGAAGTGAAACTGGTTCACTTCCTGAGCAAGATGGATGCCTGGTCAAACCCCTTCTAGAGACTAGTGACACCTATCCTCCTTCTCCTCAGCCCCTGGCTCTGGTTGATGTTTTCATTGAATTACTGAAACTCTCAGAAATAAGCCAAGGTGTTTATTTCAATACAAGGGTAAACTGAAGGAGGAGGGTTAGGTCTGGAGAATCTGTTGCTATGGGTGAATGGCCAGTGCTGGCAGAGGGCCTCAGAAGGTAAGATCAAGCTGAGGGAACCAGCCCTTCATCCAGGGATAATTCCACTGTCCTGATGTAGAGTGGTCTACCAGCTTGACAAATGAGGGTAATTGATTTAATGTAGGGGTGTCCCTGCCTAGGGTAATCTTCCCACTTTCCACAACTCACCAACCACACCTTCCCTTCCCCTCCCTGGGTCCCTAGGTGAAAACCAGGGGGTAGCTGGATGTCTGGGTGAGATCAAGGAAATCCTAACCCCCAGGTTGGTTCTCTAGGGGAATTTATAGTCCCAGCTCCAACTGTCTGGTCTTGAGACCAGGGATTTGCTGGGTCAAAGTTCTGTTCCCCCAACTGCCAGAATTACCTAGGATCATTTTGCAAATGCAAGAGAACTTGCATCAATCCTGCATTACAACACAGAACCAAAGAGAATCACCAAAAGGTACTTAAGAAATGGGAAAAAAAACAACTTTTTTTAAGGGACCCAATTATCTCAAATGATTTGTATTCCTATAAGAAAAGATGATATTGGTAGCTCTTAAAAATTGTTATTATCACTTGTGGAGCTAGAAGTATACTTAGAGGGAACAGTGACAAACTATATAGGATGAAATGTAAAGAGATATATATGTATATGTACATATTTATGCATGCATAAGTATATATAAAACTAGAGGTAAAAAAGAGGTTAATACTAAGAGAAATAGGAAAAGAGACAAAATAAAGTAAATTTATATTTCATAAAGAAGCACATGCATGAGTAGGGGAGAACACCAATTCATTGGAAGGGTAAAGAGGTTGGAGACAGGAAATATATAATCCTTATGTGCATTAATATTGACTCAAGGAGGGAAGAACAATCAGATCTATTGTGGAAGAGAATTGATTCATGCCCTATAGAGAAGTAGAAGGATAACAAATAGACTGATGGGGAGGGAAGCAATTCAATGGAGGGAGAGCATGTGGGGTATTTTAAAAATACCCTAAAGAAAATAAGAAGGCAATAAAAAGGGAGGGGGTGGAGAAAGTAGAGTAAAATAAAAGTGGAGATTAAGGGGTCTGATTAAAAACAAAACACTGCTATAGAAGGAAATAGTGAAAGAAGAAAGGGCAGGACTAGGAGAGGAAATCAAAATTTTGGGCAATACACAAGTGGCAATCATAATTCTGAATGAGAATGGGATGAACTCACCCATAAAATGGGAGCAAATACAGACTGATTACACTCTGATAAAAGGCAGTATAGGCAATGAGGAAATATCAGTTCTCAACATGTATGCAGTAAATGATATAGCATTCAAATTTCTAAAGTTGAAACTAGTGGACCTCAAGGATGAAATAGTAAAACTATATGTGGGAGACCTGAACCTTCCTCTATCAGATCTAGATAAATCAAACCAAAAAATAAATAAGAAAGAGGTAAGAGATCTGAATAAAATCTTGGAAAAATTAGAATTAACAGATATGTGGAGAAAAATAAATGGGGACAAAAAGGAATACACCTTCTTTTCAGAGTACATGGTACGTTCACAAAGATTGACCATGTAGAAGGGCATAAAAACATGGGAAACAATGGCAAAAGAGCAGACATTATAAATGAAGCCTATTCAGATCATAATGCAATAAAATAATAATTAGTAAAGGTACATAGAGAGGCAAATCAAAAATTAATTGAAAATTTAATAATATGATTCTCCCAAACTGGCTAATTAAAGAAAAAATCATAGAAACAATTAAAAATTTCATTGAACAAAATGCCAATGATAAGACATCCTATCAAAATCTATGGGATAGGGGGCAGCTGGGTATCTCAGTGGAGTGAGAGTCAGGCCTAGAGACAGGAGGTCCTAGGTTCAAACCTGGCCTCAGCCACTTCCCAGCTGTGTGACCCTGGGCAAGTCACTTGACCCCCATTGCCCACCCTTACCACTCTTCCACCTATGAGACAATACACCGAAGTACAAGGGTTAAAAAAAATCTAGGGGATACAACCAAGGCAATACTTAGGGGGAATTTTATATCCCTGAGTGCATATATTAACAAATTAGGGAGGGCAGAGGTCAATGAATTGAGCACGCAAATGTTAAAAATTGAAAGTGAACAAATTAAAAATCCCCAGATGAAAACTAAATTAGAAATCCTAAAAATTAAAGGAGAAATTAATAAAACAGAAACTAAATGAATAATTGGTTTAGTAAAAAAGACTGGAAGCTGCTACTTTGAAAGAACAAATAAAATATACAATGTACTGGTCAATCTAAAAAAAAAGGAAAGAAGAAAACCCAACTAATATTATCAAAGATGCAAAGAGAGACCTCACCTCTAAAGAAGAAGAAATTAAGGCAATCATTAAAAACTATTTTGCCCAATTATATGGGAATAAATATGATAATCTAGGTAATATGGATGAATATTTATAAAAATATAAATTTCCTAGATTAACAGCAGAAGAAATAGAATACCTAAATGATCCCATATCAGAAAAAATATTGAACACTCTATCAAAGAACTTCCTGAAAAAAAATGCCTGGGACCAGATTTATTTACAAGTGAATTCTATCAAACATTCAAAGAACAACTAATCCCAATACTATACAAAGTATTTGACTTAATAAGCAAAGAAGGAGTTCTACCAAATACCTTTTATTACACAAATATGGTACTAATTCCAAAACCAGGCAGACCAAAAACAGAGAATGAAAACTACAGACTAATCTCCTTAATGAACATAGATGCAAAAATATTAACTAGAATACTAACAAAAAGTCTCCAGCAAGTGATTACTAGGGTTATTCACTATGATCAGGTGAGATTTATGCCAGGAATTCAAGGATGATTCAATATTAGGAAAACCATAACTGACCACATCAACAAACCAACCAACAAAAATCACATGATTATCTCAGTAGATGCTGAAAAAGCCTTTGAAAAAATACAACATTCATTCTTATTGAAAATAGTGGAAAATATAGGAATAGAAGGGACTTTCCTAAAAATAATAAACAGTATATCTAAAACCATCATTAAGCATTTGCAATGGGGATAAATTAGAAGCCTTCCCAATAAGATCAGGAATGAAACAAGGATGCCCATTATCACCTCTATTGTTTAATATTGTACTACTAGTAGTACACTACTAGTAGGAATTAGAGAAGAATTCTCTAGTAGTAGGAATTAGAGAAGAAAACACTAGTAGTAGGAATTATAGAAGAAAAAGAAATTGAAGGTACTAAAATAGGCAATAAGGAAACCAAGCTATTACTCTTTGCAGATGATATGATTATCTACTTAAAGAATCTTAGAGAATCAACTAAAAAGCTAGTGGAGGGCAGCTGGGTAGCTCAGTGGATTGAGAGCCAGGCCTAGAGACAGGAGGTTCTAGGTTCAAATCTGGCCTCAGCCACTTCCCAGCTGTGTGACCCTAGGCAAGTCACTTGACCCCCATTGCCTACCCTTACCACTCTTCCACCTATAAATCAATACACAGAAGTTAAGGGTTTAAAATAAAAAAAAAATTATAAAAAAAACCTAGTGGAAATAATCAACTTTAGCAAAGTTGCAGGATACAATATAAACTCACAAAAATCATCAGCCTTTCTATATATTTCCAACATATCCCAGGAGCAAGAGTTATAAAGTGAAGGAATGTAATTCACACAGAAGAAACCATGCAAGGAAGGTATCTGTGGAGAAGGTCTTGGAATACTGAGAGAAAAGGCAGTTGGGGGTTTTTCTAACAGCCCTGGGAGTCTTGTCTGGGACTCAAAAGGGAAAGGATGTTCCTTGAGAAACTTTCAGAAGACTAGACTTTAACTCAGCTCTTGGCCCCTCATCACTGATTCAGAGAAGCATTTTCTTGAGTAGGCCTGCTAATCTTGTTTGCTGAAATGTTTGGAAAGCTGTGTGAAGAAAGTAGCAGCTAGCTTCTCAAGGTTTCTTTTTTTTTAATGGGAGGGAAGCTGGGACAACAGGAAGACTGATGTCTTCCTTGTGTCTGCCAATCTAAAAATGTCATTTTTTTAGGATAGTTTAGGGAAACAGAAACAGTTTCATCATTAGAGAGAAAAAGCTTAATATGTTTGGACTGCTTGAACAAACATTCCTGATAGGGATGCCTAGTTCCCTCTCTCCCTAAACCTCATTAATCTTAATTAAACCACCTTTATCTTCAAACCAAAAACACTCAGATAATTCCTTGAGAAGAGGTAATGGACATTGGTAAGTGAAAGGTGATTTTTGGAGGCAGTTCTAATAGGCTTATGCATTAAGGAAAGACATTGCTGCCACCCTAACAGTAGTCTGTATTAGATGGGATAAATTGGTTGACTAAGCCATGCAAACACTTAGTCAATCCTTAACTCATAACCCAGTGGTGATCCCAGTCTGATACAGATTTCTATTTACTTTTGCATCAAAGCTAATCTTAGTAGGGACAGAGAGCAGTCATTGGCTCTTTGTCTAAAAGGGTGAGTTAGCCTACTAATCAGCTTACACATACACACAAATTGACTAGACATTTATTCATCAATGGGGGTTTCCCTGTTTCCATTTTAACAAAAGAGAAATTACATTTAAGATCACCCTAGACAATATAAAATACTTGGGAATCTATTTGCAAAGACAAACACAGGGACTATGTTAAAACAACTACAAAATACTTTCCAAACACTTAAAACTAGATATAATAATTGGAAAACAATTAATTGCTCATGGGTAGTCTTATGGTGAAAACTAGGGAAATTAACTTAAATATTATTTGTGGGTCCAGAAGGTTGTGTAGGAGACAGGAATGACAAAAGATGGAGACTTAACAAGTTAGGGAGACTGGGTTTAACTGCTAGGGAAAATGTCTGTTAACAGAAGTGGCAGTTAGGCCTAACTGTCACCCTGCACCATCTAAACAAGGGGCCTATGGGAACTAGCAAGCAAATGACAAAACTTTGTAACAAATTTAATTAAGGGAATTATGGTAAAGGATGGGAAAAGAGGTTCCTATACTTCCAGACTAAGAGCAAACTACAGGGTCAGGGGAGGGACTTATCTACACTAAACTGAGACCTAAGCAAGGCAGGGCCCAGAGAATAGCAAGACTGAAGTGGGCATCCTCACAGTAGAGTCCTGACACACTCCAGCGATGTTGCACCTCCTCCAGGACCACTTGCTGTACTCTTTCAGGTGGGTATATTCTGGGAGCTAACCCAGCCCAAGTTAACCTGCAACTCAGGTTGGGATTGATAGTTTCTACCAAAATCTCCCACAGGTAGATGACAGTCTTTCTTCAGGATCCCAGGGAATCAGGGTATAAACTCCACTTCCTCTGAGGTCTCCCAGGGTCAGTTACAACTTGTCCCAACCACCATGAAGTCTGTCTCAGAGAGAGAAACACACTTCCTGCTTCCCCTTTCCATTTGGAATTCTCAAGCCCTTCCTGCTAGGTCTCCTAAATAATAACTAAGTAATCCTCACAACAGTAGGACAAGCTAAGATTATAAAAATGATAATCCTACCCAAACTAATTTACTTATTTAGCGCCATACCCATCAAACAGCCAAGAAACTTTTTTACTGAATTAGAAAAAAAAAACAATAACAAAGTTCATTTGGAAGAACACAGATCAAGAATAGAGAAATAATGAAAAAAAAACATGAAGGAAGATGACCTAGCAATACCAGATCTTAAACTGTACTATAAAGTAGTGGTCATCAAAATGATATGGTACTGGCTAAGAAGGGAAGATCAGTGGAATAGACTTGAGGCAAGTGACCTCTACAAGCAGTGTACAATAAACCCAAAGATCCCAGCTTTTCGGACAAAAATTCACTATTTGACAAAAACTGTTGGAAAAATTGGAAAAAAAAGTATGGGAGAGATTACATTTAGATCAACATCTCACACCCTACACCAAGATAAACTCAGAATGGATGAATGACTAGAATATAAAGAAGGAAAATATAATTAAATTAGGTGAACACAGAATAGTATACTAGTCAGATCTTTGTGAAAGGAAAGATATTGAGACAAGCAAGAGTTAGAAAAAATTACAAAATGTAAAATAAATAATTTTGATTACATTAAATTAAAAAATTTTTTACAAACAAAACCAATGCAATGAAAATTAGAATACAAGCACCAAATTGGGAAAAAAATCTTCATTACAAAAACCTCTGACAAAGGTCTACTTACTCATATTTATAAGGAGTTAAATTAATTTTACAAAAAATCAAGCCATTCCCCAATTGATAAATGCACAAGGGACATGAATAAGCAATTTTCAGATAAAGAAATCAAAACTATTAATAAACACATGAAAAAGTTTTCTAAATCTCTTATAATCAGAGAAAAGCAAATCAAAACAACTCTGAGATATCATCTCACACCTAGCAGCAGATTGGCTAAAATGACAGCAAAGGAAAGTAATAAATGTTGGAGGGGATGTGGCAAAATTGGAATATTAATGCATTGCTGGTGGAATTGTGAATTGATCTAACCATTCTGGAAGGTAATTTGGAACTATACCCAAAGGGCACTTAAAGACTGCCTGCCCTTTGATCAAGTTATACCACTGTTGGATTTATATTCTAAAGAGATCATAAGGAAAAAAAAGACTTGTACAAAAACATTTATAGCCACGCTCTTTGTGGTGGCAAAATTTGGAAAATGAGTGGATGCACTCTGATTGGGGAATGGCAGAAAAAATTGTGTATCTGTTGGTTGGTGGAATACTATTGTGCTAAAAGGAATAATGAAGTATAGGAATTCCATGTGAATTGGAATGACCTCCAGGAATTGATGCAGAGTGATAGGAGGAGAGTGAATGGAGCAGAACCAGAAGAACATTATACACAGAAACTGATACACTGTGGTACAATCGAATATAATGGACTTCTATACTAGCAGCAATGCAATAATCCAGGACAATTCTCAGGTAGTTATGAGAAAAAACACTATTCACATTCAAAGGAAGAACTGTGTGAATAGAAACACAGAAGAAAAACAACTGCTTGAACATATGTGTTAATGCAGACATGATTTGGGATGTAGACTCTAAACGACCACCCTCTTGCAAATATCAATAATATGGAATTAGATATTGATCAATGACACATGTAAAACCTAGTGGAATTGCACATTTGTTACAGGAAGGAGGTGTGGGGAGGGAAAGGAAATAATATGAATCTTGTAACAATGGAAAAATATTCTAAATTAATTAACTAAATACAATTTTCCAAAAAAAAAGAAAGAAAAGAAAGAAAAAATAGGATAATAAAAAATGAATGAATGAATGAATGAATGAACAATGTTATATGGTTGTGGTGGATATTGTTTTGCAATAAGAAAAGTGGACAGAATGATTTCAGAAAAACATGGAAAGACTCATATGAACTTGTGCAAAATGAAGTGAGCACAAACAAGAGAACATCGTACACAGTAATTTCAATATTGTAATAATAATAAATTGTGAAAGAGATAACTGTCTGATCAAGACACTTATCTAACATATTTCCAAAAGATATGTAATGAAAGATGCTATCCATTCCAGAGGGAGTTTTTATAAACTCTGAACAGAGTAAAGAATACATTTTTCACTTTACTGCTATTGTCTTATTTTGTTTGTTTTATTTCACAACATAGCTAACATAGAAATATATTTTGCATGACTTAACACATATAATTGATATTAAATTATCTGCCTTCTCAAAAAGAGACCAAGGGTGAATTTGAATTTCTGAATTTAAAAAAAAAACATGTGTGGGAAATATTTAATGAAAGAAATAAAAATATTTTCATAAAATGGAATAGTTAGGATTCTTCTCTTGGGCAAGTTACTTCTTCCCTCTAGTCCTTAGTTGTTTTCAGATGTAAAATCATATGGTTTAATGGTATATTTCTTGGAAAGTCAGAAATTTGGATGGACTAAGTGATCTTCAAGCTTCCCTCCAATTCTAGATATAGATACCTCTACTCCTGTGACCTTGAAGATCCCTTCTATTCCTAAATATATGAGGCAAAGGGTTTAGAATCAAAGAAATAACTAGAAAATTTTCATATCTGGGTAAAAAAAAACACACGCAGAAAGCAACTTTTAAAAATTTATTTCTCTATTTATTAATTTATTTGGAAAGAAGTAGCAGATGTTGTCCTACATTTGAAGACACTTTTTGGATCCCACAGATAAAAATTTTCAGACACAGAAGGCCCCTAGAGAGGTGGTCCTTCAAAGGGGAAAGTCATTTTGTAGTTCTCTGTCTTAACTATTCTTGAAAACTAATGACTAAGCTCAATTGTGAATGAATAAGCTCTTCCTACCTGACATTCCAAAAGCATGATTACTCAGATTAGGATGGGAAGTGAACTGGTATTCCTTAAAGCAAAAATATACTTCTTGGGAAGGAATAGCTCCACCAGCAGTATAATACTGTCCTGATTTTTCCATATCCTCCAAGCATTTATAAATTTCCTTTCATCATGTTTGTCAGGTTAATGGCTGGGAGATGGTACCTCCGAGTCATTTTAATTTGCATTTCTCTAATTAATAGTTATTTGGAGCATTTTTTTCATATGACAAAAGATATTTTGAATTACTTCATCTGATAATTTTCACATCCTTTAACCATTTGTCAATTGAGGATCTTCCATTTTATATAGGAAATATTTGAGACCTTAGACAGGAATAATGACTTGTCCAAATATAGTAGTAAGTTTGCTTAATTCTTAAAGCAACTAAAGTTTTACTAAACTAGAAACTAAACAGAACCAAAATATCATATAGATATTAAGATTTCTAGAATTGGAAGGAACCTTAGAGGCCAGCCCATCCAATATATTCATTTTATAGAGGAGAAAACAGGAAATGAGGAACTTTTCCTGTTTAGGGGGAAATGTAGATCTATTTGAGAAACTACAGGCTCCTGAAGTAGTTCCATCCTGTTCTATATACAAAGCATCCCATGGTACTTTCAATACAGTCCTCCTCCTGAATCTTATTTGTTTTCTCTTTCCTATTCACTACATGTAATAGACCATCAAATTTTCAGTCAGGCTTCTATTTTATTAAATGACCATATTTTCCCCTGAAAGAATATAGTCAGGTTTTATGGGCAGGCAATTCTTGGTTGCAAAGCCAGTTCCCTGGACTTCTGGAATATCATATTCTAAGTGTTCTGATCCTTCAGTGTAGAAGCTGGCAGATCTTGTGTAATCCTGACTGGGGCTCTAAGATATTTGAATTGTTTCTTTCTAGCTGCTTATAGTATGTTTTCCTTGACCTGGAAACTCTTGAACTTGGTTATAACATTACTGGGAGTTGTCATTTGGGAATTTCTTACAGGAGAATATCTGTGGATTCTTTTAATTTCTATTTTAATCTTTTGTTAATTTATTATAATATGATGTCTAGGCTTTTACTTTTTTTTTGATCATGACTTTCAGGTGGTCTGATAATTTTCATATTGTCTCTCTTGGATCTATTTTTCAGGCCATTTTTAATGAGATATTTCATATTTTCTTATCTTTTTCATTAATTTGATTTTGTTTTATAATTTCTCAATGCTGTTAGCTTCTCTTTACTGAATTCTAGTTTTTAAAAACGGAATTTCTTGTTTTCATTACACTCTTTTCTTCATTGGATTTGTGTGCCCCTTTTTCCAATTGACACATTTTGCTTTTTAAGTTCTTATTTGCTTTTTTGCATTACTTTCATTTATTTTTCCCATTTTCTTCCCATTTTTCTTGAAATGTCTTATTTGATTTTTGAATTCCAGTTCTTCTAGTGCCTGAAACCAATTCCCATTTTTCTTTAAATTTATACATATGTTTGCTTGGATCTCACTGGTCCCCTGCTGACTTTGTGCTTGAACTTTGTCTCCATAGAAATTTTCTAAAGTTAGTTTTTTCTTTTGATTTTTGCTCATTTTCCCTGATGTTTTTTTGTTCATGGACTGGGTGTTCTGAAAGTTGATGATTCTATCACCTCTGCTGATGGCTTGTAGGACTCAGTACTCCAATCTGTTTTGCCCTGTGGCTAAGGACATCACCACAGTGCAGGCTTGAAAGGATCAAGCACTATGGACTACTGGGCCTCACTGTGGGTTGGTTCCAGGGCCTGGGAATTCAGTTGATGGGTGTGATGTATCAGTTGCTTTGTTTTTGGTTCAGGCAGGTTCATGGGATCCTAAAATTGGCCAAACATGGAACCTGGCACAGTAGGTATGGGGAGGGAGGGCAGTTTAGTGAGCCAACATTCCTCTGTGAAATTTGGCTTCTTAGTTCCCAGTTATCGTATGAAAACTCCATTTCAAGTTTCATTCATCAGGAGAACTCCTACTGTTGGATTTTAATGCCTGCCATTTTGAGGTGCTTTTTTAAAAATTGGTTTGGAAGGATTGTCAGAATTGTTTCAGCTTTTGTTGTTACTAAGCAGCCATCTTGGCTCCACCCTATCTGACTGGATTTAACTGAGGGAAGGTAATCTTTTCTACTAGGGATTATGGGTAGGAGTGAGAGAAGATTGTGCTTCCTGGCACCATCTATGATCCACAGGGATCTTAATGCTCCAATAGAATTTTAATGACTCCTGTTGGCATTGAAGGGATCAGCATACTAGTTCCATGTGAAAGGCCTGGGCTACTCCCTTCATCCTCAGAGACCATGTGTCTTTCTGTCTCCCCATGAAAAGCATGATCTACTTCTAATCTCTTACCACTTACCAGTACTCAGATCTTCTATACCTCTTCCCTAGCATTAGGCTCTGACCACTCCTTTCATCTAAGAGGAGTGCAAAAGGTTGTCAGTAGTGCAAAATTTCTCAGCACTGAAACATGTTCCATTCTTGTTCAGGCTATGCTTAAATTACCTGCAATCATTTTTGTATATACTTCAATGTAGTGGAAACTAAGCACTCATGCCATGTTGTTTAGGAGCTCATTAACCTGAAAGAGACTCCAAAGGCCATCTAGCTCAATGCCATTCCTTCAGTTGCCCTATTTTACAGATGAGAAAACTGAGGCCCAGAGATGCCACATGACTTTTTTAAGGTCACATTGGTAATAAGTGTCATGAAAAAAACTTGAGCACAATTTCTCTGCCAAATGGTTGGCCTAAAACTATTCTTTTCTGTTGAGAGTAAGAGAGGTAACCACCTTTGAGGTTTTTCTTTCTTTGGCTCTGGGAATATTTTTTTCTTAAGGCACAAGGATAATTAAACTAAGAGAGACTTCTAGCTAAATGATTCCTAATTCTGATACAATTGCAAATAATCATGACCCATCAGTTGCTTTAAATGGTGAAATTTTTAGGCCTGGATTGCTTTGTTTGCCATTAGATATTCCTAGAAAGTCTTGAAAGTGGTTTACTAAAAGCACATCATTTGGAAAAGACCATACACCAGATGGCACTTAAACTTTTTGGATGGGAAATCATAGACCCCTTTAGTTTCTGGTGAAGTCTATGGATCCCTTCTCAGAATGTTTTCAAATGTAAAATAATATGCACAGATTACAAAGGATTACAAAGAACCAAATCATATTGAAATGAAATGAATGAAATATTTTAAAAAAAAGAAGTTCAAGGATTTCAGGCTAAGAAACCTTTCTCCTTTTTATTGTCATTTAAAATTATTGTAAGCCTTGGGAGACTACAACTCTCAGGGCTCCCTGCCACAATTTCCCCTGATACCTCCCACTTCCTTTGTGGGAGGAGTTGTAGAAAGTATAAAAAAGAAAGTTTGGAGCCTGTTCTGGCTCTCTATCCTTTTCACTCTCTCTGGAGCAGGGAGGCTGGCTGACACTAATCAACCCTGCAGAGCTCTCTCTCTCCAGCCTGGAGACTGGCTGAAGCACACTAGAGTGTGGAGGCTCTCTACCCTGAGCTCTCTCTCTTGGCCCCCTTTTCCCCTTCTAGCTAACTCCTAGTTTTCCCTAGACCTTCCCCTTTCTAATTTAAATAAAACCTAGTTATTTCTAAACCCAAAATTGCTCTCTGATCTTTTATTTGAGCCCTGAAGGTCTCTGGTCAATTTTCCCCTGCCAGGCCTAGGGATGTTACCTTCCTTTCCCTTCCTCTACCTTCCTCTCTCCTTTTTCCCATTCATCCACCTTCCTCCCTTCCTCCCTTCACCCCCTAACATTATACTAACCCCAAAGTTAGAAACTGTGAAATAATGGGATGAACATTTATTAATCATATACTATGTGAGAGGCCCTGAACTAAGTGCTTTTTAAACATTATCTCTAAAATTCTGGGAGATAGATCCTACCTAGTAATCAGAAGCTACATAATTTTTAAAATTATGTATTGGTATATCTCCTTTATTTATTGTTGAGTATCTGTTGGGAGGGAATTTATATTCTCAACTATACCCCCTTTCCAACAAAATTTTATAATATCCAATATATCTATTGCTGATAAAAATGGTTTACAAAACATAGCAAGTGATGAGTGATGCCACCTTATATGCTGCTATGTGTGCTTGTAAACAAACTAGACTTGTTTTATTTGTTGCCCTGAGTTGCCTTAGAGTTAACAGCAGAAATTTATAAAAGATGGGGGCAGCAAACAAGGGCCATCACTGACCATATGAGATTCTGTAAAAATCAAAGAAAACAGCATAGCCCAAACTGTTACCTTCACATTTCCCCTTCATAAATCACCTTGAAATGGGAAATGTTGTACATATAGCAGAAAAACCACAACAAAGAGCAATCTAGTGTTAAGATACAAACAGCATCTTGTAACTGAAATATTTTGTATCTCTATTTGACAGTTTTAATTTATGGGTATAGATAAATACCAAATTAATATACCACAGAAAACTCAGTGGTTTGGGGATTCTCTCAATTCTTATTTGGATACCTATTGGGTTTAAAATCAGTGACTAACCTCTCTGCAAATGTAGGGAGATTGACTCCAGCAGATTTTATTTAAGGATCCTGCCTCAGGCTCTCCTATGTATGATTCAGTGAGTTCTAAAAGCCTCTCGAATCCCTTGTGCTGAGCAGACTCTGATGGTCTCTTACTCATACTTGCTAAGCTCTAAGAAGCTTCAATTCCTCCTCCAGTCTTTAGTAGCTGAAAGCCCTTGATACTTTACAGAAGGGCTAATATGGTTTGTCTGTGCAGGGTGAGATTAATGATCAATTTTATTTTCAAGTTATACATAACCATGTCCCAAAGATGTCAACTACTTTACTATATTACTCTAGATTCAACTGGATTCAGGAGGCAATAGCTATAAAATAGAATGCCCTCCCTCTTTCTGTCTCTCTCTCTTTCATCCTCATCATCATCATCATCACCATCCTCCTCCTCATCATCATCATCAATGGTATCATACATTAAAGCTGTAAATTAACTCAGAGCCGATCTAAAATAACCCTCTTCATTTTTACAGATGAAGGAAACTGAAAACAAAGCAAGTTAGGTGACATACCAAAGAAGAGGCAAGCAATAAGAACCATAGGTATGACTGGAACCTAGATCCTCTGACTCAAGAAAGAGCTTTACATTACAACATTCCCTGTGGCTAGAGTCAGTTTCCTTTTAATTGTTGTTTTCTGATGGAAATTTTTTGAAGCTTACCAAAGTTGAGAGAGGCTTCTTATCACATGGCCTCACAAAAAAGTCAAGATGAACTGATGCCATCAGATATTCTTGTTCAGTTCTATCTGACTCATCATGACCCCTTTTGAGATTTTCTTGGCAAAGGAAAGAGAGTGATGTCATTTACTTCTTTGGTTCTTTTTATATATAAGGAAACTAGGACAAACAGAGCTAAGTGATGGCTGATTTGCCCAGGGTCGCATGGCTAATATGTGTCTAAGAACAGATTTGAACTCTGGTTCTTCCAAATCCAGGCATGGCACTAATATCACTGTACCACCAGATTCATTCGCTTCAATCGTCTTCTGAGTCAGTCTCTACCTGACCACTTGATCTTTAGTTTAGGATCCACTGCCATATTTATTGAGACAGTTAGAAGTATGAATTTTTCTATTTCATCACTTACCCGTTCCTTGTGTGGATGGGTCTATCATTGCTTCATGAGTTCTTGGTACAAATCCTGAAGCTGAATCAAAGAGGGTATTAGATTATGCTGAAGGTGAAACTTTCTGAGCAGATAAAGTGATTTCAATTTAAGACCATCAAAGTTATAAGATTTGGTTGTCAGAATTTGATTCAGAAGGAATTTAGATTTTCCCATTTTAGTGTGTGGCCTTTGTTTTCAGCAGCTTGCCCACACAAACCCACATATCCATAAATTCCTCCCCTTAGAGAATTTGCCTCAGCTACAATTACATTCAAATGTATCACAGAATGAATATTCAATTTAAAAAATATATGTTTTTTTATAATTCCAAACTCACCAAAATTGGTCTTTACTTAATAATCACAAACTTATGAATATTTCATGGCCCCCCATTTCTGCTGAGATCTTAAGCATCTTAAATTCCTATATCTTTAGATTATGCAGAGAACAAAGGAAAACATATGTTCTGTGTGTTTTCCTTAACAATTTGATGATAGAAGAACACCTGGCAAAGTTGGGGATAATGCAAAGAGCTATTGTTTTTTGTTGTATGAGTGCTTGAAATAAAAATCTCAAATGGCAAGTTGTAACCCAAGCTATAGTAATTATAGAAGAATATATAAAAGATTTTCCCTTAGAGTTCTCTGCCAATGCCTCTTTGTAAAATGAAGGTAATCCTGGGCTTCTTGAAGGTTCTGCTACAAGGATGTCAGAGGTAGAAATAGGAGAAAGTCAATTTAGCTCCTAAAGAACTGGGTAGATTTTAAAGTCCACAAATAGTCTGTACATTTCTATCTAAGGACCAGATTGGCTCAGTAGAGACAGGCTCCAGGACAATGAGTACTAGATAACACTTTTTTAAAATTACTATATTATTGATATCTTTTGGTTTCACATCACCTTCATTTTTCATACAGTATATTCTTAAAGTCTTAATTTAGGACTTATTTGTTCCTTAAAAGTGCTCACGGAGTCCAGGGACATGTTGTATATATCTCTCCCAGAGAGAACATTTCTTTATAACAAGTAAAAAAGATGAAACCTATTATACATCATCCTTTACCTATCACAAAGAACAAAGGTGCATTTTCAAATTTCATTTTTAGTGCCAAAATTTATCATTACCATGTTGTAGCATCCAGTTGGGAATTCAGTTTTTTTTCACTGTTGTTTTATTCCAATAAAAATTGCAATCATCCATATTTTTTCTAGTTTTTGCTTTCATTTGCTTCAGTTCATATAAGTCTTTCCATATTTCTGTTTTCTTCATAATCAAAATTTCTTGCAACACAGTAATACAAAGAATGCACTTTTAATGGAATATTCATACAAAAATCTATCAATGTTAGAAGTTGTGTTTGTTAGAGGTGGAAAGAGCATTAATAACAATACATACCATGAAATCACTTGAAATACTTAAGTTGAATTATAAAACAGGATATATGCCATAGATTAATAAACCTAAAGCTTTTACATATGAGCATGAAAAACTTATAAAAGTTTTGTTGGAACAGATGATCATTTCCAAAAGATTAACTAAAACAACGCTCAATAGGTGAGGAATAAGACACATTTTTGAGAGAATTAAAAATCTTGATAGAATAATTCAGATGTATTTATCAGAAAAAAAGAGAATCCAATTTTTTCTCAATTTAGATATTTTGATGCTTTGTGAAAACATCATTCCCAATGCCAAGAGAGCAGCATAAGTTGGATCTCTTTTTAAAAAAAAAGGATGAAATGTAATAATATATAATAAGGATCATACACTATGACTGGATAGATTTTACAGCACGAATGAAGAAATTGTTTAATATTAGGAAAACTATCAGTGTAATTAACCTTATCAATAAAAAATCCAAGAGAAACTGCATAATTATTTCAAAGGAGGCAGAAAAAGCTTTTGACAAAATGTAACACCCAAAATTTTACTTGAGAACAATGGAATAGATGGAATGTTCTGCCAAGTAATAAATAGCATCTATCTAAAACCATCAGCAAATATTATACTCAATGAGGATAATCTATAAAACTTCCCAATAATATCAGAAATGAAACAAGGATTCCCATTATCACAACTATTGTTCAATTTATACTAGAAATGCTAGCTATATCCATAGGAAAAGAAATTAAAATAATTAGGAGAGACAATGGGTAAAAACTCTTTATTGATGATAAAATTATGTACATATAGTATTATAGAATTATATTAGTATTATAGAAAATGTACCAAAAATGAGTTAAAACAATGACTTTATTATAGTTGTTGGAAATAAATTTCATACACACATACATCATCAGCATTTATCTATACTACCAAAAAGTTCCTATTGCAAGAAATAGGAGAAGTCACATTTAAAATAACTATAGATGATACGAAAAACCTGGGAATCTACCTGCTCAGATGAACACAGGAACTATATGAGCACAGCTACAAAACATTTTTCACATAAATAAAATCAAAACTCAACAAATAGAAAAATATTAATTGTTCATAGGTAGTCTGAGCCAACATAATAAAATGACAATTATTCCCAAATTTATTTATTTATCCAGTGCCATACCAATGAAATTACCTGATCTCAAAATATATTTTAAAGTAGACTAGGCAGCCATTGACACAATCTGTTATTGACTTCGAAATAGAATGGAGGACCAATGGAGCCTAATAGACATTCAATATGTAATAAACAAATGGCCACCATAAAATGGTATTTAACAAACTGAAAGAGCCAAACTTTTGGATGAAGAACTTACTATTTGACAAAAAACTGCAGGGAAAATTGGTAAATAGTATGGCATAAAATAGGTATAGATCAACACCTCATGCCATATACCAAATTAATTAAAAATATATATGATTTAGGGGGCAGCTGGGTAGCTCAGTGGATTGAGAGCCAGGCCTAGAGACAGGAGGTCCTAGGTTCAAATCCGGCCTCAGACACTTCCCAGCTGTGTGACCCTGGGCAAGTCACTTGACCCCCATTGCCTACCCTTACCAATCTTCCACCTACAAGTCAATACACAGAAGTTAAGTGTTTAAAATTAAAAAAATATATATATATATATGATTTAGTAGCAAAGGGTGATGCCATAAAACAAATTAAAGGAGTACCTAAATCATTTGTCTGTTAGATCTATGGATAAGGGAAGAATTTAGGTCAAAAGAAGAGAGAGAAGACAGAATTACATACATTATCAGATGTAAAAGACATTATTTTGACTACACTAAATTAAAAAGTTTTCACACAAACAAAATGAATGCAAACAACATTAAAAGACAAACAACAAACTGAGAAAATATTTTTATAGCAAGTTTCCGACAAAAGCTTGAGAAAGCCAGTCATACAGAGAGAGAGAAAGAGAGAGAGTGAGAGAGAGAGTGAGAGAGAATTGAGTGAAATTAATAAGAATATAAAGCATTCTCCAATTTGACATATTTTCAAATGATATAACTTCAAAGCAATTTATAGATGAAGAAATAAAACTATTTTAGTCACATGAAAATTTGCTACAAATCACTATTATTTATAGAAAGAGAAATTCAAATTAAAACAAATCTGAGATTTCACCTCTCGTGCATCAGATTGGCTTAGATGAAAATAATAATAGTAATAAATATTGAAGGGGATATAGAAAAAATTGGGACAGTATTATATTTTTGATGACATAGGGCATGTAATGGCATATATGAAAAATCAAAGGAGGGAGACAGAATAGTTGTTAAGGAGAAGTAACCACATTGCCAAAAGAAAAAAAAAATGTTCAAGGGCCAACCCTGCAGCTACAGGAAACCATGAGTAGCATTACTATGCCAAGCACTATGGGAGCTAAAGGAATATGCTGATGGATCTGGAACCAGAACATGTATGTTATAGTGTTATTTGGAATGTGGATGTTAGTGAAGCATATAAGCAGCATGGCATAGATAGTACTCTTCCAAAAAGGCCTCTGTTTTTACTCCCGTCATAGGGAATTCATGGGTTATAAATTTTTGTGGGACCTATGATTGAACATCTAGGGGAGAGGAGAGTTCATTGCTAATAGGGCTATCATTATATTCCTATTAAAAACCTCAAAATGTGACTCCCTTTTAAAATATTTTATATTTTTAATAATCATCTTTTTTCATTTACTCTTTGGGTTATCCATAGTGCTTGCAAGACCTGAGACCCTTTAAAAGACATGAGCCAAATTCTATTGTTCCTAGAAGGAATTCTCAGATGGGATAAAATGTCCCAAAAGCATTATTTTTGGAGAAAGCTCCCTTGGCAAGCTAACCTAAGGTAAATACCTTCGGTTACATGCTAAAAATTATTTATAACCACTATGCACAATTACATTTCCCTTTGGGTTATTTATAATTTTAATTCTGACCTGGAGACTTTGCCATCTGCTCTGCTGATGAAAATTAAAGTAGTACAACTTTAAAAACAGAACAGAACATGCCAAACTTTGGCATCCACTTTAACTTTGTACCCTAAAGACTATGAGTTCTTGCCATCTACCCTGCAACTAAACTCTATGTGTTTGTTCTCTTTCCTGTTGGAATGCTAGTTCTTCAAGGGCAAACTTTTTCAGATTTTTTTTTAATTTATATCCCCAGGTATTACAATACTGTTTGCTACATCACTGTTGTGAAGATAGGATTAACTCTTCCCTTGTCTATTTTTAGCTAATCAAATCAAGAACTTAAAGTACCCCTACTTACCATTAAGTATGAGAGTTCAGGAGTCATTAGAGTAATCTCATACCTTTAAAGGCCACTGCACCCCTCCCCCCTTGGGCAGTGCTAGACAAATTGAAAGAATGCCATTGTTTTTTGTGAAGAAGGAGAAATGACAGGAAGTGACCTGGAAAAAAGAAGCATTAAAAAGAAGAGACCAGCATGGTCTAGAGTACCAGTGATGGGCAAACTACAGCCCATGGGCCAGGTGTGGTCCCCTGAAATATTCTTCCAGTGGCACAACATTATTCCTAATCTGATGAATACAATGAGTAGGATATAATACAATGAAACTTTGAAAGAGTTGCCTTAGAAACAGACTGACAGATGAACATTTCCTCTCCTGTGGCCTTCTCTTTAAAAAAATTTGCCCATTACTGGTCTAGAGGGATTCCTTTCCTCGCTTCTGGAGAGATTGGTTCTAGAGATTCATTTCCTTCCTGGCATTTGGAGTGAGTGGCTGAGAGCCCTGACTTGACTTTGAGGAGACCTTTTCCCAGAATCCTGCACTGACTTGCTGGGTGAGTGGCTGAGATTCCTTCTTTGACTTTGGAGGAGGCTGCATTGGTGGAACCCTGGCTGAAGACACCACCAGGACCTCTGCCTGAGGATTACTGGGAAATCCACACAGAGATCAGACTTGAGGAAGCTCTACTGGGGCTAAGCCAGACACTGAAACAGCACTTGGGGAGGTTGGCTAGACAATTCTCTACCTTCTTTTTACATTTTTCCACTTTCACTCTTTCTACCTCTTTGTAAATAAAGCTGCTAAAAGTTATTTTGACTCATGCTATGATATTTTTAAATTGGAGCCCACAATATTACTTTATAATTCTCATATTTAGCATAAAACCTAAATTTAAACTTTTACATTTCAGTCATAACTGATTCTTCGTGGCTCTGTTTAGTGTTTTCTTGGCAAAATACTGGAGTGGTTTGATATTTCCACCTCCAGATCAATTTACAGATGAGAAACTGAAGCAAACAAGGTTAAGTGACTTGCTTAGGGCACACAGCTTATCAGTGTCTGAGTCCAGCTCTGAAATTAGGGAGATGAAACTTCCTGACCTCAGGTGTATCATTCTATCCACTACATTTCCTTTAAGATTCTGATTACCAGTTACTAAGAACAAGTAGTAATTAGCCAACTTTGCCAAACATGATTTGATGGGCTAATGCTATTAAATCGTTTTTGCAGTTATATCACATTTGGTACAAATGTGAAGAAAGAGAAAAAGAGGAGAGAATTAGGCAAAATAAGACACAAACAAGAGAACCAACAGAATTAGAGTAAAGGAAAAATGTTACAACAGAATTGAATATATTAATAAACCTTTTGCATTATTATTAAAATATAGATAAGTGACACATTCACACTTAAAATAATTTTATCTTAGACCTTTTTTAATAATAAAATACACCCAAATAGAGTCACTGAGTGAAAAGACTTTACATGATTGTTTGCCAGTGATGTTTTTTTTTTAGTTACCATTATTCTTTTGTTTTATAATATATAAATAAATATGACATGATACAATGTGTAACATAACAATATTATATGTATGATTTGTTATAAATATGTAATAAATCATAATAAATATGATTATGCAAAAAATAAAATTCTCATATTAGCTTTTTCCAAAAATCTATATCTCATAGCTCTTTTTTTTTCCTTTTCCCTTCTTCCCTTTCCTGTCTCCTCCCTACAAAGGCAGATAATGTGTCACAGATTGTACATATATTATTGCATGGTATATATTTCCATGTCCATCTCGTGAAAGAAGACATGTTTCTCAAACTTGAAAAAAAATTCATGGAGGAAATAATGGTATGTTTTAATAAGCATTTGGACTCCATTTCTTCTTTCTATGGGAGTGAATATATATATATATATATATATATTTTTTTTTTTTTTGTCGTGATTCTCTTAGAGTTGTCCTGATCCTTGCCCTGTTGATAATACTTAAATCATTCAGAGTTAATCATCATACATTATGTTGTTACTGCATACAAGGTTCTCCTGCTTCTGCTGACATCATTATGCACCTTTTCATATAAATGCATTTAAATTTTTTGTGATCATCTCATTTGTCATTTATTATAGCACAGTAGCATTCCGTTATGAACATATAGCACAACTTGTTCAACCATTCCCCAACTGATGGATATGCCTTTAGTCTCTACTTCTTTGCCACCACAAAAATAGCTGCTTCAAATATTTTTTCTACAGGTTGGTTGTTTTCCTTTCTCTTTGCCATACATACCTAGTCATGGTTTGGGCCAAAGCATATGCCTAATTGTATGGACATTTGGGCATGGTTCTAGATTACTCTCCAGATGGTTATAGCAGTTTGTGGTTCCATGAGTAATGTATGCATCTCAATTTTTCTATTCCCCTCCAGCATTTATCATTTTACATTTTTGTCATATAACCTATGAGGAGTTACTTCAGAGTTGTTTTAATTTGTATTTCTCTAAATAATAGTGATTTGGAACATTTTTCATACGATTAAAGATGGTTGACTGATAATAAAAAAATGTTCATCTGCTTTTTTTTTCCTGCCTTTTATTTTGCTTAGATTGATTTTACTTTTTGCAGAAAGTTTTTAAATTTAATCTAGTCAGTGTTATCTCTTAAATCTGATAATGTTCTCTCTGTCTTCTTTTTACCTAAATCCTTCCCAGAAGATCTGGGAGATAAACTATTTGGCTCTCCCATAATTTGTTTAAAATATCAATATTTATTTCTAAATCATGTACTGTTTTTTTTTTTTTACTTAACTTGGTATTGGTGTTGGTTTGTGCCTAATTTATGTGATCCTGCTTTCCAATTTTCCCTATAGTGCTTTGTCAAATAGTAAGCTGTTTTTCAAAAAGCTTGGATCTTTCAGTTTGTCAAACACCAGTTTACTATAGTCATTTACCATTGTATGTTTAAGAGACTAGTCCAGTGATGGCGAATGTTTTGGGGATCTGTGCCATGCCCCATCTGCCCCAGACTGGGTACCGATGCTTGCCTCCTGTTGTGTGCCATGCCCACCCCTCATTGTCTGCCATGCCCTGCCCCAAACTGCATGCTGCGCCCCACCTATCCCTGCATTCCGGGGCAGGACTGAACTCCTTGGGGAGTCTCCAGTACTCCATACCCTCCCCTTGCATTTGGGAGTTGGGCCAGGGTACTGGTCTTGGGCAAGTGAGGCTCCTCAGGGCCTGCCTTACCACTTGGGGCCAGAGAAGTACCATCAGCACCACTTCAGGGCAGGAGGGGTATGGTATGGTGAGCGCAGCTCCTGAGATGATGGAGAGATCCTAGAAATGCCCTACCCTCTGCATTCTGGAGCAGGGCCAGACTCCCAGGCAGCCAAGCTAGAGGGCCTGCCTGTGCACACAGAGAGGTCTCTGTGTGCCATCTTTGGCATGCATGTCATAGATTCACCATCACAGGTCCAGTCTATTCCATTGGTCCTGCATTCTATTTATAAGCCAGTAGCAGATGGTTTTGATACTTTAAAATATAGTTTGATATCTGGTATAGCTAAGCCACTTTCCTTCATTATTTACCCTATTTATAAATTTTAGGTCTTCTATCATTCCAGATAAATTTTATTATTTTTTCTACTGCTATGAGATGATTTGGGGTAGTTTGATTGGTATGGCACTTGTTAAATAAGTTAATTTAGGAATAATTATCATTTTTATTATGTTGGTTCAGACTACCCATGAGCAATTAATATTTTTCCAATTGTTTACACCTGACTTTGTGTAAAAAATGTCTTGTAGTTCAGATCATATAGTCCCTGAGTTTGTCTTGGCAGATAGACTCCCGGTTATTTTATATGTTCTATAGTTATTTTCACTGGGACTTCTTGTCCTATTTCTTGATGTTTGGTTTTTTTGGGAGTAAAGATAAATGATGATGCTTTATATTGGTTAATTTTATATCCAACAACTTTGCTAATGTTATTATTATTGTGGTTAGATTTTGGTTGACTCTTCAGAATTCTTTAGGTATATCATCATATCCTTAGCAAAGAGTGATAATTTTATTTCCTCATTACCTATTCTAATTCATTCAATTTCTTCTTCATCTAGTATGGCTATAGAAAGCCTTTCTAGTACAAATTGAATAATAGTGGTAATAATGGGCATCCTTGTTTAACTTCAGATCTTGTTGCAAAGGCTTATAGCTTATCCTCATTGTAGATAATGTTTGCTGATGGTTTTAGGTAGATACTATTTATCCTTTTGAGCATGTTCATTTATTCCAAGTTCTCTAGTACTTTTAATTGGAATGGTGTTGTATTTTGCTAAGAGCTTTTTCTGCCTTTAATAAAATAGTCATGACTTTTCTTTTGGTTTTGTTATTGATACGGTCAAGAATTTATCTATTTTATCTTATTCTTACTTATGCATCTAACTTTCTTCTAACCACTACATCCCTAATCCCCATCCCTTCTTCAGTCCCATCTTTATTTTCCTCCCCCAACCATTTATGCTTCCCTCTCTTTTCTCCTCCTCTCACCCCCTTAGTTATTAATCTACTTATCCTTCAATAAGTCCATCCCTTATTCATCTCTTATCCTCTTAATTGTTAATATAAACAACATTTTAAATTCCTGCCCTGGTCTTATTCTCTCACCCTCTTTTTCTTAATATGTATGCCCTTCTAATATTCACTCTTTTAATCTTTAACCCTTGTCCTCTTATTTCCTTATAAGTTAAGAAAAATTTCCTCCTTCCACACGTATATATCCTTCTCTCTTTTCCTCAGATCCAATGAAAATAAGGTAGTTTAATTTCACTATCTTCTGAATTTGATCTTTATTTCCAAAGAAGCTATTTGTGATTGGGTTCTTTCCCTTTGCCTATTAATGTAAAATAAATTGGTAGCCTATTTCTTAATTTTGAATTTTGTGCAAGTGTCATGTTTTTCTCTCTGTGTAAATGATATAATGTTTCAGGGGTTGGCTTTGTTGTTGTTTTTACTTCCTAAGCTATCCAGAGATCTTTGATCTTTTGGTTCTATTCATTTCTACATTGCTTAGCCCTCATTCTTATTCCTTGCAGTTTCTCTAAAGGATATAAGCATCTTTTTATGCCTCTGTCCTGGAGCAGCAATCAGTACCTTCATCCTAGAATTCATTCATTCATATATATTAGCTCCTCCTCTTCTATAACTACAGTTTCATACAGAATCCAGTTAGCACACATAAGCCCCACAGTCTTCTTTCAGTTAGCTGCCCACATAGAAAGTTGGCTGAAGATTCTGAAGCTAAGGATATGGCCTATATATCTACTTCTAAGTCCTGTTTTTTTGTTTATTTGTTCATTAGGCAGTCATCTAGAGTCTTCCCAGCTTCTTCTAAAGTTGTCTAAAGTTGGACAATTATTTCTACTTGATCTTATTTTTTTTTCAAAAAATGCTTACCTCCTTTCTTAGAATCAATACTGTGTATTGGTTGTAAGATGGAAGAGTTGTAAGAGCTAGGCAAGGGGATTATATGACTTCCCCAGGGACTATGAAGAGTCTGAGGCCAAATTTGAACCCAAGACCTCCTATGTCTAGACTCGGTTCTCTATCCATTTAGCCACCTATCTGTTCCTCTTCTCCCCAACTCTCATTTTTGACTCTAAAGTTCACTGAGAGGCATTATTTTTAAACATTTGTAGAGGAATTTTGAAAGTGAGGTAATCTTCTCTCCTATTCTGTTATTTTCTCAGAATGCCAATGATGCTTCATTTGGTTTTGTTCCATTTTTCTGTGATTACTAGGTTACAGAATCAAAGTCTTCCAATTTGATGCCCAAAATTCAGTTGTTCCCATTAAATATATTCTGGATTGTAAGTGATGCCAATAAAGTACAAATTTCCTAGTAGAAAAACTTATTACAATCAGCTTCTTTTGGACACAGAGAAGTGAACAAAGAAAGTCATGCAAAAATAGGATAGAGGTTTGGAGAGAAAGGTTGAGCATTTGCATTAGCACAAAGATGGAAGAGAAAATTAGCCATCTCACTAGACACCAAACTGAGGAAAGAAAACATGTAAATTAGATTTATGGTGGAAGGAAGTTCAAACCAGTCACTGCAACCCTGAGCCCAGTGCTGCTTGTGAGTAACCTTGAAGAGATCATCGCTTTTGATGGATTAAGTGGCCCTTGTCCTGCCTACTGCTTATGTCTGTCTAGCCATGATTAAATACTGAATTGTAAATGAATTTAAATGAGGTGCAAGATGCCTATTTGCAAGAGCAACAGATATTAGAGACTATAGTACATCATAGCACATGAAAGTCAAAGTGCGTGCACATTTGTTGGGGGGGAGAGTGGGTTTCTGCATCCCCACAGGAATCCAGTTGATTGAGGGAATGAAATACTGTGATATGCATATGTCTCTCAAAACTGGCAGTGCTATCTCTTCCCCCCTTTCCAGGAGCAAAATCTCTAGATGGCGATTGAGACAATCACTTTTCTCAGTTCAGTGAAATTCAGCTTATGCTTACTCTTCACTGAGTGGGCTGTTCACTCCCCCTCCGGAACGAAAATGTCTCATTGAATTCTTTCTTAGGGAAATGCTGCAATACCAGATGCTATGCATTATGGAGGGAGGTACTGTAGTCTGATTCTTATTTGGCTTTGTCTCTTCCCCAGCAACTGGCACAGGGTACCTAGTACAAAGCTTTGTATTTTCCTTATCTCCTGGCAAACGTGCTGACCCACATGTGCCCGTGTACATACTCACACACTTTAGCATTCTCTATGGTTCGTTGTTAAGAATGCTCAACAATACCTTTCTATTATAAATTATATGGCCACAGCAATACTTAACTGAATCAAAAAGCTGGGATTTCATCAGTGTGTATGCTTTCCTCAGCAATGCAAATTCCAACTGTGCTGTGACTTACCAGGAGGTCTGTGTGAGGTGCTCTCGCTATAACAGTTCCTAACCTGTTGGCCCGACTTTATCTTCTGGTGATGAGGTTCTCCACATGTGTCCAGGCTCATCCTCAGGTTACAGACACACAGCCTGACACATCCTTGAAGATTTTTGAGACGGGTAAGACCTACTAGTATTTAAACTGATGGCATCAGCTTTGGGAATCTAGTGTAACCTCTCTGCTGTGATGAAAGGTCAAAGGAGATGTTCAATAGAAGATGTTGGCATGTAATAATTGCTTAATAAAAGGTTTTTGAACACATGTGTATGTGGGAGATAATATAACACGCCACCTCGATTCTTGCAATAGGTCTTATATTTTATATTAAATGTCCTGTTCAGACTAGTTAAATATGACGTTGACAAAATCCTTTCTCCCCACTTGCTTGCTGTCTTTGTGACCTTGAACCTGTCACTCAGACTCTATAAGCCTCAGTGTCTTCATAGTAAGTGAAAAGTTTGTTCTAAATGACATTTCTAAGAGAGGAGTGACCTTTTTCTTCACCTTTTCTTCACCTAATTCTTAACCTTTTTGTGTGTCATGGATCCCCCTGCCAACTGTCTGGTGACATCTTAGCCACAATGGTTTTTTGCCTACATCCAAGATTGAGGGAAATACTATATTTCTATTAGAGTTTAGTTAAAATAAGTATAAAATTGTTTCCTATCCATATTCAAGCTCTCCTGAAATTTATAGATGAATGCCTTAGTGGTTCATTAACCCCAGATTAATAAACTTTGTTCTAAGGACTTTTTTTAGTTCTAAACATATCATCCTATGATCTTATGACAATGCCTCAGAATTTGTGTTGGGGGATGGGGGTGCAGCTGGGTTGCTCAGTGGATAGAAACAAGAAGTCCTAAGTTCAAATCTGGTCTCAGATACTTCCTAGCTGTGTGACCTTGTGCAAGTCACTTAACCCCCATTGCCTATCCCTTACCACTTTTCTGCCTTGTGATCAATACACAGTTTTGATTCTAAGACGGAAGGTAAGGGTCTAAAAAAATTGATTTAGGAAGCGCCCCCAATAACTATCTAGTCCTACATATAAATAAATAAGAAAGTGCTACCTGAGAAGTACTCAGCTGCTCTTTGAAGGGCCTCAATAAAAAGTAACCAAATGTTTCAAAATGTATTCTTATACCATAAATCTAAATTTGTTTTTGTGCAATTTCCAACCATGAGCATAGTACTAATCTCTGGAGTCAAGCCTAATAACATTCCTTCTTCTTTTGCATGACAACCATTCAAATACTTAAGCACATAATTATGTCCTCTCAGATGCTTGCCTAGAATAGGCATTCTAGTTCCTTCAGCTACCCCTAACATAGCATGAATTTTAGGTCCTTTCCAATCTTGGTTACCCTTTTCTAAATATTTTCCAACTGATCAATATCTTTCCTAAAATGCTGGTCAAATAATAGGCATCAATCAAGCACTTGCTAGGAGCCAGAAATGCAAAGACACAGATGACAACAGTCTGTGAGGAGAAATATCTCCATCCTGCAGCAACATCTCAGAAGTGGGTATTGTAGAGTAACTTCATATCTAATGGCCTGGCATCCCCTGGTGCCAGCCTGAGCATCAGTGTGCAATGTTGCCATGGAGCAAGGAGCTAGTGGGTGTATAAGGCAAGTAGGGGAAGAAGAAGTGGGGACAAGAAGTAGTGGGTGTATAAGGCAAGTAGGGACTCTTCTGCTCTTGAAGAGAGTAACAACTTGGGCTGGCGCTTGGTGAATAGCAGCCAGCATGGAGGAGATCATGCTGGGCTGAAACCTGAGATCTGATCTTTCCTTAAATTAATAAGGCCAAAATCTTTCTCTCTCTTGCTCTTCTATCTTTCTCATTTTATTAATAAATGATATTAACTCTAGCCAGACCACCTTTTTTAACTTGTAATAAGTCCTTGACGATAAGAGAGTTAAATTCTATTTGGAATCTGGATCTGGTAGTTTCAAAACTGTGTCAAAAAAGATCTTCTCTTGATGAAGTTGCACTAACTTTGTGATTAGGATCTTAAGAATTTAATTATTTATAGATTTCCATCCTTTATTCATATAATTTTAAGTTATAAGAGCCCAGCATTTCTTAAAATCATTTGAAAACTGTTCTTTCAAATTTAGAGTACTGGTCAGACAATGCCTATATTTCTTCTGTTTTATCATAAGCCTTAGTAGGGAATGGTTGATTCCCAAAAAGTTTCCCATAAAAAAAAAAAAAAAGAAAAAGGTTCCCATAACTTTTATTCCAGTAACCTATTTTCCCTTGTTTCTGGGTGTCAGAATAAAACTTCCTCTCTGCTTCATCTACTTAATGAAGAATGAAATTAGAAAATATTAGTTGTTCTTATTTGGGCAGAAAGCAAATGCTCCAGCATATGTCTGAATAACTCAGTTCCCCTTATGCTTGCAGCAGGTCATGGTACTAGGCTGCTGGTCTATTTCCCGGATACACCATCTATTTCATCAAATTCCTATTTCTGCTCAAGTGGTCTTAGTACACTCTGGTGATTCTTGCTTCTTCCTCCATTTTTCATCCAAGTGTACTGATGTACTGATGTATCACACTTCTCATATTTGGTTCCTGGATTTTACTCAGTCAATATAGCTGCTCTCTACACACTAATTACTTCTCTCTCTCAATTTGCTTATCCTATTTCTTTTAAACTCTGTA
Source organism: Gracilinanus agilis (assembly GCF_016433145.1). Lineage (NCBI taxonomy): Eukaryota > Metazoa > Chordata > Mammalia > Didelphimorphia > Didelphidae > Gracilinanus > Gracilinanus agilis. The sequence goes on from NC_058131.1 coordinate 251,024,492, forward strand.
GACCTTTGAAAGCGACCTTCCAATCATAGTTCCAACCTATAAAGTAGTTGAAGATTTCATTCAGTTTAACAAGAATTCATCCAATGACCATTCTTTGCCTCTGGAGCATTAGGCTATGAACTGATGGAACTTCAAAGGTAAGTAAGAAATAACTTCAACTCAGAGGGAAGTTGTTACCTAGTAGGGGAGACCTGATATAGACAAACAAATAAATAAGAGAAAAGAGAACATGGCAAGTGCAGGAAAGAATACAAAGTCATATAGGAATACTAAGAAAGAAAAGAGCATTTCTGACTACACAAGTGGGAAGTGGAGAACTGGGAGAGATTAAGGAAGGGACATTTGAGCTAGGTCTCTTCTTCCTGTCCTAACTTTTCTAGAAATAGGGGACCTTTAAGTAAGGACTTTTGCCTTGGGCACTTTCTGTAAGGAAGATTAGCTCCTCTAAAGAAATTAATTTCAGAATAATCTAGTACCCTAAGAAAGTGACTATGATGTGATGGAGAGAACACAACTTCAGTTGGGGAGACCTGCATTCGTATTTTTTTTTGCCTGGCATTTGTTAGCATCCTAAATTTCAATCAATAAATATTTATTAGATAACTATATGGTTAGATAGAGCACTGGACATAGAATCAAGTAGATTCTGTCTCAGACAAAAGCTGTGTTACTATTGGCAAGTCATCAATCCTTTCTGGACCTCAGTTTCTTCATCTGTAAATTGAGAAAAACAGGAGTGCCTAATCCATATAGTTATTGTAAGTATCAATTGAGATAACATAAGAAAAATTTAATGTGCTATATAAATGTCCTTAACATCATCATCATCATATGTTTGTTAAAGATAAATCTAATGACAGCATTCTATTAATTCAGATTTAATTTAGGGGCAAAATATGGAAATTATAAGTCATTGAACAGGTAATGAAAAGGATAAGGATGTACACAACAAGGAAGAGCAACAAGGTTATGTTAACACATATCTTCATTCGACTAGAGTAGGGAATAAATACTTTAAAGTAGAGTTAATATATATTTGTGTGTGTGTGTGTGTGTGTGTATGTGTACAATACAAGAGTAAAAGTGATTGCTAGAACATAAGTGCTTTTTAAATGCTGAAGTGCCATATAAATGAGTCTCTGCTATTAACTCGTTGGGGGACTTTGTTATAGATCACTTGTCCTCCCTTGTATATGTACCTGTTTTTATGTATGTTTTCCATATATGTATAAATGTTATATATATACATAAACATATGTATATATATATATGTTTTTTTCCATATAGATGAGTGGAATGTGTGTGTGTGTGTATGTGTGTGTGTGTGTGTGTGTGTGTGTGTGTGTGTGTGTGTCTGTAAGTATATATTTCTCTGGTATCTATTAGGGATAAAGCTTTAGCACCATTCTTGATACATGGTAACCATTAAATCATTTTTTTTTGTTGATTGATTGATTAAATAGAGCCCCTGGTTTATGCTGTCACATAACTATAATGATAGGCCAGATTCTCATGCTTCCACCATAGAACAATCACAGTTCACCCTATTTTACCCAGCAGCAGAGAAATGACTCTTATTACTGGTCAAGGAGCCAAAAACAGGCTTTCTGTACAATATGCTTCAGTACTTGTTTCATCCTAAACAAGTTACTGTTGGGCAGCTCAGACACACAGCATGTGTCTCACACACTCTGCCTGTTTCAAAAAGGATCAAAATGGGCCAAAGCCATAGGTGAAGTTCTTGAAACATTATCCCCCATGATGACGACCATGAATGGCTTTCTCCATGTCCAGTCATTAGCTGATTGTCAGCAGTTGGCAACAGAAACAAAAGAACATAGCATGGACACTATTATTTCCCAACTAATTATGTATTATCTGGATTGGTGATTATGGTGAATGATAACACACAGAGGAAAGATTAAATATAATAACACAATGTTTAAGCTTTGCACTAGAAGTTATTACGTTTGGGCACTGGATGGACATCATTCTGGCACGGGTCACTGCCAGGAGGTGTTAAATGCTAAGCACTGTGGAGGAAGAGAGTCATCTGCTCCTGGAAAATGACAGTAATGAACTGCTCGTGAGGCTGTGAAGATTCAATGAATTTGATTAAACACAGATTGCAGGCTCATTTCCTGGATGACCATAGGACAAGCTTGTTTACAATAGAAATGGGCCTTTTCCCATGCTAAGTCCAGCTCTAAAGCCGTAGCCGCTAATTCGGAAGGATCCCAATTATGGAGCAGAGGCAAATAAAAACATCTCAGCCTCCCAGGGTCATCTCGGGCCACGTGTTCACGTGGAAATGACCTCCTAACTTTTCTCAGACTGTTTTCTGTGAAGGAGAAATGTCAGTACAATAATAAATTGCTTTGGCTGTGGGGAACAAAACTTTATGAAGTATTCATTAGTTCCTTTGTCTCTGGTTCTTCATCTGTTTATGGCGAAGGAAAGCACAAGCAGTGCCTCTTACATGGAGATTCCCAATAGATAATGACCTTTTGGGAGGTACGGAGCAGTTCCAAATAGCAATGGCTGTGGTAAACATAGGCAGAAAGTTTTAGGAAGAAAAAGCAATTTGATTCATCTAGAAACTATAAGATGTGATCATCCTTAGAGAGCATGAAATATGGATTAATTCACCTATTTGGGCCTTAGTTTTCTCACACTCATAATGAAAGGATTGAGCTAGCTGATCCCTAAAATCCTTTTTAGCTCTATATTTAATGCAAACAAATCAATTGAACAAGCCTACTCTGTCTTCTGTGCTATTGGTGAAAGGAAGTTGTTAAAGACTTGGAGTCCAAAAGAGCTGAGTTCTAATCCTGCTTCTGATAGATACTGGCTATGGGACCCTAAGCAAGTCTACAATTTACATTGGTAGGGAGAAAATCTCTCACAGGAGATCATTGAACTATTGAAATTTCTAGGAAGGGAAAAATGAGAGAAAGAATTGTTCAAGCAACTGGGTTAGATATAAGGTATAAGGATTGAAAATTCTCTGATCCTAAGAAGAGGAAAAAGATTAGGATGCTTAGACTATGTCCCTTCACACATAATCCTTGTATCACTAAACATAGTACAGGATCATCATAGTGGCTCAGAATATTTTTGTTAAATTTGAGTTGAATTGAATTGAATTTGACAGTTTTGATGCAACTGACAAATCAGATTAGACAGAAACATTGATTTCACTCAATTAAATCTGACTTAGTGGTATGCCATTATTAAAAGCATGCAGGCCTTGAAGTCAGGAGAAGGTTATATAACCAATGCAACCAAGAATAAATATAATCTCTAAGTCTCAGTTTCATCATCTGTAAAGTGGGGGTTATAAAACTACTCCCCAGGACTATCATAAGGAAAGTATTTTGTAATATTTAAAGTATCTATAAGTGTGAATCATTACTACTAACTTGTTTTTCTTTTAATTGACTTGAACTAATAGTTCAGTTTGGCCCAAATGATCCAATCCATTAAGTGCCAGCAGTAGCTAGAAGTGCTTCAGAAATTCGTAGTGTGGTGGAAAGGAAGAAAAAACTCTCCCTCAAGAGCATCCATTAAACATGAATTGACTACTTCATTTTTAAGGGCCACATTTTCCTAATCTTGCAAGTGGTGCTTACAAGACAAAATGTGCAAGCATTTGTTTGAAAATGCAAAACCTACTTGCAATCATCACTGTGTAAATTGTACAATTACATAACTGCACAAACAGGTAATTAATACTGATACTTAAGGACTAAGTTGATAGGCCTCTTCACTATCTTGCTTGCAATCTATTCCCAGCCTAGATATAATTAAGTACCAAAGGAGAGAATTATTTCAGGTAACATATTGCAAGGCAATTTTTTTTCTTTCCTCTACATGATCCATTTTTTAAGCCAAGATGAATCTCTTAAAAGAGGACCAAATGGGGGGAAACGGCACTGGGTGCTGTATGATTTTCCCCGTCCAACAACTAAGGTACAGGCAATGTGTAACAATTAGGCAATGTGATATAAAGGAAAGAATGCTGACCCTGGAGGTCAGAGATTTGATGATCTCATCCTAACAGTAATTCTGTGTCTGTGGCCTAATCTCATAGCCTTGATTTCCTCATTCGGCTAATGGGAATAATAATACTTGTGCTAACTTTGTCACATGTGTCGTAAAAGAAGTGGCTTGCAGACATTAGAATGATATATTAATGTGAGTTGTTACTTCTCACACATGTAAGAGAAAATTCATGGCCTTAATTGAAACAAAATGAACAAAATGTCTATTCAACCAGTCAGTCAACAAGCATTTATTAAGCTTTTATCTTATTCAAGACCAGTAATACTCAAAGGATTCTGTGATCTAATAGATATGTTTGTTCCCTGTAATGATACAAATCACAATCCATCTACAGATGCTCATCCTCTATGACTCTTGGAAAACTCTCCCTTAAATTAGGGAGCAACTTTGATCCAGCCATACCACTGCTGGGTTTATACCCCAAAGAGATCATGGGGAAAGAGACTTGGACAAAAAATATTCATAGCTTCACTCTTTGTGGTGGTAAAAAAGTTGGAAAATGAGGGTATGCCCTTCAAATGGGGACTGGCTGAACAAATTGTGGTATCTGTTGATGATGGAATCCTATTGTGCTCAAAGAAATAATGAACTGGGGGAATTCCTCGTGAACTGGAATGACCTCCAGGAATTGATGCAGAGTGAAAGGAGCAGAACTTTATACACAGAGACTGATACACTGTGGTACAATCCAATGTAATGGACTTCTTTACTAGCAGTAATGCAATGACCCAGAACAATTCTGAAGGACTTATGAGAAAGAACACTATCCACAACCAGAGAAAGAACTGTAGGAGTAGAAACACAGGAGAAAAAAACACAAAAAACAACTGCTTGAATACATGGGTTGATGGGGATATGATTTGGGATGTAGACTCCAAACAACCACCCCAGTGCAACTATCAAAAATATGGAAATAAGGTTCCAGGTTAAGATGGCAGCAGAGTAAGGAGCAGCTGCTTGATCTCTCCTAACCGAAGCATATAGGACTCCTGAAGGGAACATAAAAACAAATCCAGATGAACAAAGGGACCCCACAACAAGGTGCAGCATTGAACGTACATGGAATCGGGGCATTTCCACCCTATAAAGGGGTGAAACCACTCTCACTAAAACTTGAGGAGAGGAAGCCCCTCCCCCGCCCCCACACCACCTACAGTGCCAAGGCCAGCTCACAAGAGTTAAAGCAGGCTTGGGGCACCCATTAAGTCATTGGCAACTCCAGGGCCTGTTCCTGAGAGCAGCAAGACTTAGGACCCCAAGAGGCTAAAGAACGCACACGGACATTGAATACAGACCCTGAGAGCTGGCGAAGGTGAAGGCATTGACTTAGGCATGGACAAGGATCTTGAGCGCAGGCTAGGACCTCTCGTGGGGACCCTGTGCAGAAGGGAACACAGCCATGGAAGCAGCTCCCTGAGACTGCTGAAGGAGCCTTGGACAGAGGGGCAGACCAAGAGGACCACAAGGAGGTTTGACCCCGAGAACAACAAGATCTGAGACCTCGGGAGCCTAGAGAGTGCAGATAGATCCTGAGAGTGAGGATAAAGCTGAGAAGGATCTGGGCTAACAACGATGGCAAGGCAAATTTGGGAACCCCAGGAGAGAAAGATCATCAAGAAGAAATCCGTAGCACTTGACAACTTTTACACAGAGAAAATCCAGACAACAGAGAAAACAGCAGTGGAGAATAAACAAGTAATCATATCCAAACATTCCTAAAACAAAGAAAACTGGTCACAAGCTATTGAAGAATTCAAATCTGAGATGATGAGAAAGATGGAAGTGATCTGGCAAGAAAATAACAGTTTAAAAGGCAGAATTTTGCAATTGGAAAGTGAGGCTCAGAAATCAAATGAACTGATAGGCAAATTGAACACCAGAAATGAACAGATTGAAAAGGAAAACCAAAAGATTATAGCAGAAAACCAATCCCTAAAGGCTAGAATTGAGCAATTAGAAGCTAATGATCTCTCAAGACATCAAGAACAAATAAAAAAAGTCAAAAGACTGATAAAATAGAAGGAAACATGAAATATCTCAATGAGAAAGTGACAGACCAAGAAAACCGGTCAAGAAGAGACAGTCTGAGAATCATTGGTCTTCCTAAAAAGGCAGAAATTAATAGAAACATGGACTCCATACTAAAAGAAATTATTCAGCAAATTTGCCCTGAAGTTCTACCACAAGAGGGCAATATAGACATTGAAAGGATCCATAGATCACCCTCTACACTAGACCCAGAAAAGAAAACACCCAGGAATATAATAGCCAAATTCAAGAGCTTCCAAGTAAAAGAAAAAATCTTAAAAGGAGCAAGAAAGAGACAATTCAAATATCAAGGAGCACCAATCAGGATCACACAGGATCTGGCAGCCTCCATGCTAAAAGACAGCAAGGCTTGAAATATAATATTCAGAAAGGCAATAGAACTGGGCCTTCAAACACGGATCAACTACCCATCAAAACTGACTACATACTTCCAGGGAAAAGTATGGGCATTCAAAAAAATTGAAGATTTCCAAGTATTTGCTCTGAAAAAACAAGGACTAAATGGAAAGTTTGATATGCAACCACAAAAATCAAGAGAAACATGAAAAGGTAAATAAGAAAGAGAGGGGAAAGAAAGAAAACTCATAATTTTTTAAATTTGCCTCTTAAAGGGCTTCATAAGATCTAATTATCTGTATTCCTATGTGGAGAAATGCTATGTATAATTCTTTGTAGTGAACTCTACTCACTATTATAGTATTCACTATTTTAGTAATTAGAAGAATAATTCATAGGGAGAGAGTGGAATAATAAATGGTCTACAATGATATGGGGGGTGGGAAAGATAGGGGTGAATAGTAGGGGATACCAAGAGGAACTTGAATGAATAAGAAAAATAGGATATTCTATTACACACACAAAGAGGGTATGGGAAGGGGAGGGAACAAATACTATTATAAGAAGGAGAGGAAGAGATAATTAAGAGGTCATATTTAAACCTTACTCTCAGTATAATCAACCCGGAGAGGGAAGAGTAGCTCTATTATCAATTGGGATATAAAACTCTATCTAACCCCACTGAGAAAGTCAGAAGGGATAAACCAAGGGGAGCAGGGGAGTAGGGAGGTCAAAAAAGTGAGGGGAGAAAAAGAGGAGGGAATTCATTAGGCCTTTAAAAACAAAAAGAGGGGAATAATAAAGGAGGGGGTAGAAAGGGAAGGTAATCAAGGGAGGTGATAAAGGTTACCTGCTTAAAGCAAAACACTGGTTTAGAAGGAAATAGTGTAAGAAGAAGAGGTAAAAGTAGGGGAGGATACAAAAATGTCAGTGAATACACAACTGATAATCATAACTCTGAATGTGAATGGGATGGACTTGCCCATAAAACGGAAGCAAATAGCAGAGTGGATTAGAAACCAAAATCCTACCATATGTTGTCTACAAGAAACACATATGAGGCAGGTGGACCTACATAAATTTAAGGTAAAGGGCTTGAGCAAAATCTTTTGGGCTTCAAATGAGAAAAAGAAGGCAGGAGAGGCTATTATGATTTCTGACAAAGCCAAAGTAAAAATAGATATGATTAAAAAAGACAGGGAAGGTCATTACATCCTGATTAAAGTCAGTATAGACAATGAGGAAATAACACTGCTCAATATGTATGCACCAAGTGTCATAGCATGCAAATTCATAAAGGAGAAACTGGCAGAGCTCAAGAAGGAAATAGTAAAATCATAATAGGGGGAGATCTAAATATTCCTCTTTCAGATCTAGATAAATCAAACCAAAAAATTAATAAGAAAGAGGTAAGAGAGGTGAATGAAGTCCTAGAAAAATTAGATTTAATTGATATGTGGAGAAAAATAAATAGGGACAAAAAGGAATACACCTTCTTTTCAGCTCCACATGGTACATTCACAAAGATTGACTATGTAATAGGGCATAGAAACATTGCAAACAAATGCAAAAGAGTAGAAATAATAAATGTAACCTTCTCAGATCATAAAGCAATAAAAATAATAATTAATAAGAGCACCTCGACAGGCATATCAAAAAATAATTGGAAATTAAATAATATGATTCTCCAAAACCAATTAGTCAAAGAAGAAATCATAGAAACAATCAACAATTTCATTGAAGAGAATGACAATGATGAGACATCCTACTAGACTCTGTGGGATTCAGCCAAGGCAGTACTCAGGGGGAAATTTATATCCTTGAGTGCATATATTAACAAATTAGGAAGTGTCAGAGATTAATGAATTGGGCAAGGAATAATAAACTAAAGGAATTCCTGGTGAATTGGAAAGACCTCCAGGAACTGACGCAGAGCAAAAGGAGCAGAGCCAGAAGAACACTGTACACAGAGACTGATATACTGTGGTAAATTTGAATCCAATGGGCTTCTGTACCAGCTGCAATGCAATGACACAGGACAGCTCTGAGGGATTTATGGTAAAGAACTCTACCCACATTCAGAGGAAGGACTGCAGGAGAGGAAACATATAAGCAAAACAATTGCTTGAACATATGGGTTGAAGTGGACATGATTCAGGATGTAGACTCAAAACTACCACACCAATGCAACTAATAAAATTTGGAAATAGATCTTGATCAATGACACATGTTAAAACCAGTGGAAATGTGCATTGGCCATGGTTTGGGGGGATTGCGGGGGGTGAAGGAGAAAGTAGGAGTATGAATCATGTAACCATGTTAAAAATGAATATTAATAAGTTAAAAAATAACAAAGTATTATCATAAAAAAATAGAAATAGGTCTTGATCAATGATACATGTAAAACCCAGTGGAATTACAGGTCAGCTATGGGCAGGGTGTTGGTGGGGTTTGGAGGGGAGGGAAAGAACATGAATCTTGTAACCATGGAAAAATATTCTAAAAAATTAAAAAATAAATAGAACTTAAAAATAAATAAATAGATTAGGGGGCAAGCCAAAGTACTAGAGAGCATCTTTCCCTTCTCTTTCCACTTTAAGGATAACCATAGACTACATAGACTAGCAAAGTGCTTCCTCCTTTCCTCTTTACGTGATCTTATCTTTCTATCATATTCCTCTATGACATATTGTTGAATTGTTTTTCAGTCATATCTGACTCTTTGTGACCCCATTTGGGGTTTTCATGACAAAGCTACTGGAATGATTAGCCATTTCCTTCCCAGTTTATTTTAAAGATTAGGGAAATGAAGCAAAAAGGGACTTGTTCAGGGACATACAGGTAGTATCTTAGACCATATTTGGACTAAGGAAAAAGAGTCTTCCTGACTATATACCTGGTACTCTGTCCACTGTGCCACTTAGTTTCCCAGGCATGACTATAGACAGTAAGAAATAAGCCAGGAGCCAAGGATGGTTGGGGAAAGAATACACATAAATGAGAGTGGGAATAATGGAGGTGACAATCTGTTAGTTAGGATAACTTGAATAAGGAGTTAATCTTGGTAAAAAGTAAGGCCCCTTTATTATGTGAGGCAGGGTTGAAGGAGGAGAAAGTGGCATGAGGAACCTGAGTAATAGTAGAAGAGGATGAGGGGAGAAGAGAAAGTTCATGGCAAATAGCCTCAATTTCTTATGTAAGATATTAAGGAAGGATTTCAGCTGAGAGACAGGGGTGGAATAGTTGAGGAGGATGAAAAGATTTGAAAGAGTCACTATAGGGAATGAGGTAGAGAGTCAATGAGGTAAATGTAGTAGAATCATCTAGCAGTAGTAAAGGTTCTCAATAAAATTGTGTAACATAAATTTGTATTGGAATCAAGTGGTAATTTTCTCCACCTCATTTAGCAGCAGGCAAGTAGGAGTAAAGACAATGATTTTGGGGAGTGATCCAAGATTGTGGGTTGGCTGAGGATGATTGGCAATATAATAGGAGGTCTAGAGTTTCAAGGGAAGAGAGCTATGTAAAGTTGAATTGGTTCACCAAGGATCCGAAATGTGTGAAGAAAAGGAAAGCATGCCTAGTGTAGGAGAGATGGACTGTGAGAGAACTGAGGGGTCAAAGAATTGGAGACCCTTGTGAGAACATAGAATAGAATAAGCTAAAGAAATATAGAAGATGAGGTGAAAAGCAAATAAATCATGAGTGGATAATGATATTTTAGAATTCTTGAACCTAGAGGTACTACATTTGCAGGAGATGGCAAAACAAAGAATTTGACCATCTTGCTGTCTGGCTGAGATTAGGTAAAGGAGTTGCTTATGAGAGGTGAGTAGGTTGAGGAAATTTATCATTAGGATGATTTAGGAGACTGGTTTTGCATTTTGAAGTCCTCTAGTATTAGGGAAGACATTGGCTAGAAAAGAAAAATCTTAAATCAGGTACTAAACATATTGAGGAAGAAATGGATAATAGCTACCTGAATTTTGACTTGGTGGTAGATATAGCATTAACCTCAAATTAAGAGTGATGGGGAAGTGGGAGAACCCAGTAGTTGCAATGGGGAACAAGGAGTATTCCCACTCCACCTTGGCTAGTTAGCCAAAGAAAATGAATGAAGTTGCAGCCAGTACCGGAAAGGGTGGCCAGGGATATTTTGCCATCAATGAGAAGTCAGGTTTCAATAAGAGTCAATAGAGAGAAGGAGTGGGAAAAGAAAAGATTTAAGATGAATAGAAATTTGTTGCCTATGGAACAGGCATTCCAGAACAGGGCACAATGGAAAGGCTGAGTTGAGTTAGGATGAGACACTGGGGTGGGAAGGTTGAGGGGGAGAGAAAGGAGGAATTGAGTGGTATGAGGTGTTGAATGAGATTTGTATGATGATCCAACGGAATTCAGAGTCACTGGGAAGTAAAAGATGGGATCAAGTGTAAAAATGTCTATCAGTGAGTAGAAGGTGCCAATTTTTTACCACCAAAGAAAAAAAAACAACAAAACACAGCAGATGAGAAATGTTTTTTTTTTCACTTCATAGGAGCACTAAACACTTACCCTCTACAACAGTTTTCTGATTTCCAAGATGAATTCAGTGTGATAATGAGACATCTGACTAGTAATTTAGTGAAGGAATCCCAGATTCCTTCCTGAAAGATAGCAATTATAAGAAGAACTGAGACTGAGAGAGGTATGACATCCAAGCTCTAGTCCAAGCTTGATCACAAAATACTCTATGTGATCTTCACTCCCTAGAACCTATCTTTTCAAACCTATAAAATAAAGGAGTTGGAATAGCCACCAAAATTACTTTTCCATTCTAACATGTTGACTTTCTGAGATCCACACTGAGAAAAGAGAGACATATAAGCAGTAATATAACGAGAGAGAGACAAATCTGAGCAAAAGTGAACATTCCAAGTAGTAAAAGAACTGTGTCAATATTTTAAAAAGTAATAAACCTACTAGTCTCTTCCTCAGATCCAAATCTTCTCATAAACTACACCCTGAAAAGCTATCAATCATGAATACAAAGAGCACTACAGTTGCTAACAACTTGTTTACAAAACTACATTGAGAATTAATCTTGATAGGGAGCAAATGAAAACCATAGCTCTGGATAATATGGCAAAGTGGGGAAACCTTGTTGAAAGAAACAAAGTCTAATTTGATTTCTTGAATAGGAAAACATTTAGTCCACCTTATAATTTAATCTATTTACCTATATGGAAAAGTTTTCCTAATTTTTTTTTCCATTTTAAATATTTAAATAAGAGACAAATTCTGATACAAAAAGACAAGTTCCCTCTTGACTATGAATTCTATTCTTCTCTGACTTTTTGTACAAGAATAGAGACTGGATTTGTAATTTCAAAATACTGGGAACTCTGGTTGAGGATACTCCTTTTATCAATATTAACTAACAATTTCTATATGCCTCAAAGTCTAAAAAAATAATGCTGCTTAGAGCACTAAGAAGTGAAGTGATTTGTGCAAGATCAGATAACCAAGGACAAAGCCAAGACGGTACAGTACTGGAAGCAACCCCAGCAGAACTCTCCCAATATTCCCCTCCAAACCACGTTAAAATAATTACTCATTTGAGATTTTGGAGCAAGGAACCAATAAGTCAGAAAGGCATTTTCTACGATACTTAAGACAAATTAGGAGACTGCAGGAAAGGTCTGTGAATATGAATGGGATGAGTTCACCCATAAAACAGAATTGAGTAGCAGCAGAATATGATAATATGTCGTTTATAAGAAACATACTTGGAACAGAAAGGCATACCCTGAGTTAAAATAAAGGATTAGAACAGAATATATTAGACTTCAGTTGAAATAAAAAACTCAAGGGTTCCAAATATGATCTCAGGTAGAACAAAAGCAAAAATTAATATAATTTAAAAAGACAATCAGGGAAACTCTATTTCACTAAAGGCACCATTAGCCAAGAAACATCGAAAGTTTTACTATAAGTTTCTGTGATAAAGACCTCATTTTTCAAATAAGTAGGGAACTGAGTAAAATTTATAAAAATAAATGTAATTTCCCAACTGATAAATGGTCAAAGTATATAGACAGGAAGTTTTCAAAAGAAAAAAAGTAAAGCTCTTTATGGTCATATGAAAAAAGGCATCAAATCACAATTTATTAATAGAAATTAAAACATCCTCTGAAATAACACAACACACCTATCAGAAATGACAAATATTCTCTAGGATTTTTGAAATAGATCATCATATCATCTGCAAAGAGTGAAACCTTAGTCTCCCCATTGCCTATTTTAATACCTTCAATTTCTTTTTCTTCTTTAATTGCTACTGCTAGTGTTTCTAGTACAATGTTAAATAATAGAGGTGATAATGGGCATCCTTGTTTCACTCCTGATCTTATTGGGAAGGCTTCTAATTTATCCCCATTGCATATGATGCTTGTTGATGGTTTTAGGTATATACTGTTTGTTATATTTAGGAAGGGTCCTTCTTTTCCTTTACTTTACAGTGTTTTCAAAAGGAATGGGAGCTGTATTTTGTCAAAGGCTCTTTCAGCATCTATTGAGATAATCATGTGATTTTTTGTTTGTTAGATTGTTGATATGGTCAATTATGTGGATGGTTTTCCTAATGTTGAACCATCCTTGCATTCCTGGTATAAATCCCACCTGATCATGATGGATAATCCTCTTGATCACTTGCTGGGGTCTCTTTGCTAGTATTCTATCTAAGATTTTTGCATCCATGTTCATTAGGGAGATCAACAACTTTAGCAAAGTTGCAGGATACAAAATAAATGCACATAAATCATCAGCATTTCTATATATTTCCAACACATTAGAGCAGCAAGAGGTAGAAGGAGAAACACCATTTAAAAATCACCCTAGACAATATAAAATACTTAGGAATCTATTTACAAAAACAAACAAAGGAATTATATGAAAACAACTACAAAATACTTTCCAAACAAATAAAAGTACATCTAAACAATTGGAAAAACATTGATTCCTCATGGGTAAGACAATTAACATAATAAAATTGACCATTCTACCCAAATTAATTTGCCTATTTAGAGCAATACCTATCAAACTACCAAAGAACTTTTTTACTGAATTAGAAAAAAACTATAACAAAGTTCATATGAAATAACAAAAAGTCAAGAATATCAAGAGAAATTATGAAAAAAAAATGTGTAGGAAGGTGGCCTAGCCATACCAGATATTAAACTATACAATAAAGCACCTGCCATCAAAATGATATGGTAATGGCTAAGAGACAGAAGGGAGGATAAGTGGAAGAGACTTGGGGTAAGTGACGTCAGCAAGACAGTGTATGATAAACTCAAAGAGCCCAACTTTTGGGACAAAAATCCACTATTTGACAAAAACTGCTGGGAAATTTGGAAAACGATATGGGAGAGATTAGCCTTAGATCAACATCTCACACACTACACCAAGATAAATTCAAAATGGATGAATGACTTGAATATAAAGAGGGAAGCTATAAACAAGATAAGTGAACACAGAATAGTATACTTGTCAGATCTCTGGGAAAGGAAAGATTTTAAAACCAAGCAAGAGTTAGAGAAAATTACAAAATGTAAAATAAATGATTTTGAATATATCAAACTAAAAAACTTTTGTACAAACAAAAACAATGTAGCCAAAATCAGAAGGGAAACAACAAATTTGGAAAAACTCTTCATAACATAAAACTCTGACAGGGGTCTAATTACTCAAATATACAAGGTGTTAAATCAGTTGTATAAAAAATCAAGCCATTACCCAATTGATAAATGGGCAAGAGATATGAATAGGCAATTTTCAGACAAAGAAATCAAAAATATCAATAAGCACATGAGAAAGTGTTCTAAATCTCTAACAATTAGAGAAATTAAAATCAAAACAACTCTGAGGTATCACCTCACACCTAGCAGATTGGCTAAAATGATAGAAAGGGAGAGTAATGAATATTGGAGGGAATGTGGCAAAATAGAGACATTAATGCATTGCTGGTGGAGTTGTGAACTGATCCAACCATTCTGGATGGCAATTTTGAACTATGCTCAAAGGGCTATAAAAGAATGCCTGCCCTTTGATGCAGCCATACCATTGTTGGGTTTGTACCCTAAAGAGATCATAGATAAACAGACTTGTATGAAAATATTTATAGCCACCCTTTTTGTGGTGGCAAAAAACTGGAAAATGAGAGTATGCCCTTCAATTGGGGAATGGCTGAACAAATTGTGGTATATTCTGGTGATGGAATACTATTGTGCTCAAAGGAATAATAAACTGGAGGAATTCCATGTGAACTAGAAAGACCTCCAGGAACTGATGCAGAGTGAAAGGAGCAGAACCAGAAGAACACTGTACACAGAGACTGATACACTGTGGTAAAATAGAATATGGTGGACTTCTGTACTGGCAGTAATGCAGTGACCCAGGATAATTCTGAGGGATTTATGGAAAAGAACCCTACCCATATTCAGAGGAAGAACTGCAGGAGTGGAAACACAGAAGAGGGGCAACTGCTTGAACACATGGGTTGAGGTGGATATGATTGGGAATGTAGTCTGGAAACTACCACACCAATGTATCAACAATTCAGAAATGTTTCTTGATCAATGACACATGTCAAATCCAGTGGAAATGCGCAGCAGCTATAGGGGGGGAAGGTTCAGGGGCCAAAGGGGAAAATAAGAGCATGAATCATGTAACCATGTTAACTTTTCTAAAAAATAAATATTAAAAAAAAAGAAATGACAAATATTTGAGGAAAAGAGGGGAAATAGGTCACTAATAAACTGTGAGAAGAGTTGCGGGCAGGACCAACTATATTTGATAACACTTTGGAAATAAACCCAAAAGGTTACAAAACTGTATAATCCTTCAATTCGATATCTCTATATATTCAAAAATATTTATAGGATCTTTGTGTGGTAGCAGAGATTTTAAAATTGTGAAAATATATCAGCTGAGGAATGGCTGAACAAGTTGTGGCATATGATTGTGATGGAGTACTATTATGCTAGATGAAATGATGAGTGGGTGATTTTAGAAAAAAAAGTATAACAAGAACTATATGAGCTGATGCAAAGTGAGGTAAGAAAAAATGGGAGACTTGGGCACGGTAACAGTAATGTTGTAGTGATCATCAACTGTGAATGACTTGGCTCCTCTTATTAATATAATGATCCCAGATAAATTCCAAAAAACTCATAATGAAAAAAATGCTATCTACAACCAGAGATTTTTTTGGGGGGAGGGGTGTTTGTTTTATGATTTTTCACAGGGTTAATTTGGAGATTTTTTGTATGATTCAACATATATAATTTAAAACATTTTGTTTATTTTCTCACTGAGTGGTGGAAGTATAGGAGAAATGAAGAGAATTTGGAATTCAAAATTTAAAAAGAATTGTAAAAATATATGTATAATTAACTGAAAAAAATTAAAAAGTCACACAGTCAGTATGTAGCAAAGGTGGGGGTTTCCTAGCTTTAAGGCAGGCTTGATATCCATTATTGTCATGCTGGCTTCCAATTTATCTTGTACGTACAAAAGAATATTATTTTGCTTCCTAAAATGTTCTTTTTTAAAAAACTCTTACCTTCTGTTTTAGAATTCATACTGCATGTTGGTTCTAAGGAAGAAGAGTGGTTAAGTGACTTGCCTAGGGTCACACAGCTAGGAAATGTCTGAGGCCAGATTTGAACCCAGGACTTCCCATCTCTCAGCCTGTCTCTCAATCCACTGAGCCATCTAGCTTCCCCCTTACATGTTCTTTTCAGGGAACTTTAAGATTAGGGCTTTTTCTTTTTGTCATTTTTTTAGTATCTGTGTCTATCCTGAACATGTATGCTTTATATAAATTCCCAGCAGACCCAGCAGAAGGAGGATGAATCCATGAACCATGTAACAGGACGTTCTGTAATAAATCCAGCTGGCAAAATGAACTGATCTTTTGTACCAGGGGCAGCCCATTGCTCTGTCATTGACTTATAGGACAGACATATTGAAAGTTAGAAGGTAAATAGTGAGTTTAAAAGGAAACTTTTGATTTTTATCTTTTCACATGAGGGATATTAAATCTAAAAGATAGAAAGATATATTTTCACTGATTCATTCTCCCCCTCTCTTCCAACCTCAAAAACCTGCAGTTGTTTATCTATTGAAAAGAAAAAGGGTAGGGGGAGAAAGAAAGAAAATGAATCAATGTACCAACTGACTGTTCAAAGACCATTTTGTTCTGGGAATATTGTCTAGATATTTTTAGTGGGAAAAAGAGAGAAAATTTCCCCTTCCATCATAAGTACACGTAAAATAAGCAATAGCCTCAAGAAAGCTGCAAAACTCTTCTAATGGGATCTAGAATGTCATAAATTGTACCATAAAGCCTAATTTGCAGTTTGGTGAAATAAAGGACATTATTTACTAAATATATGTCTACCTTTTAACCGTAATTTGAACATCTAGTATTTAGCTGGTTTCAGAATGTGCCAAAGTAAACCACAACATACAACATACAGAATCTCCCAGGAAACATTGATATCTCATTTTCAGAGCCATAACTAGGACAGAATGTGTAGGGCTTTGCCCTAGGGCTCTGAAATTTAAAAGTAGTTGACAGCAATTGTGCTGCTTTTAAAGCATAGAAACAACTGAATGTAGCACCTAGGTAGCATGAATAATTGCTTAAAATAGATACATACCAGATGGTGTGCTTCCTCTCTTGCCATCACCTCACCCCAGGTGAACACTTTCATGACCCTCCCTTCCATATCCCCCCTCCCTGTTCCAGAGTCTCTTTCTCCCCTATAGTTTCCTAATCCTCTCCACCCTCCTGCTCAATTGAATTTCCCCAAGTTTTAAAATAGATAGTTATGGCTCTGCTGATATAGCAAAAAAAATTTAGAAAACTTAAGTGGTTTGTATTATTTTAGTATTGCAAAGCTCTTTCTCATATATTAGATGAGTAAATTCTTGTAATACTAGTATAACTTAGGTAAAGCAAGTACTATCTCTATGTTGTAGTTGTGAAATCTGAAGTTCAGAGAAGTGTAAAGAAAGGGGCAAGTTGAAATGCAAAGGAAATGACAAAGCCAGGAGTTCAGATCTTGGGTCCATAAAGCAGAGGTCATCAGGAAGCATAGGATTTACTATCATTGAAGAAAAGACTTGTTGACTAATTTAAGTCAATGTACATGAAAATTGCAAAAGACTTCTAATGAAAATCATGGGAAATTTGAAACAACAGAGGAAATAATAGTCATAATGAACAATAATATTACTAAAAGATCTAAGGTTTCTAGAGAAGCATTTTCATTTCTAAAACCTCAAAATTAAGAGAGCTATTTTCCATAAAACTTACATAACAGTATGTTCCTGGATTATATTCTTGTTGAGATGTTCTAACTATGACAGTTAATTGAGAGAACAAGTGGTGAAAGACAGGACATTTTACCCCAGAGAATAGTGTAACCGGTCTACTGTGTTAAATCAGTAGGAGCTACAGTCTGTATCCTAAAGTTTATCCTTGATTTTTGTTTTGTTTTGTTTTATTTTTTTTAATTTCCTTGACATTTGAGTTTTCTCAAAATCCTGAGTGAGCAGTCTTTCTTTTACTTAGCTGTGAGCTAGAATTGTTCTTCAGACAATTTTCAGACTGTCGATCCATAGCTATGTCAAAAACAGTACAAAACAAAACAGAGAATTGGAAATTGTCTGGCAATTTGATCAATGGATGGGATAATTTGGGGAAAAAAAGCATTCCTGAGCACCAATGAAAAGAATTTGCATAGGAAAATCCATAGCACTAGGTTCTTGTGATGATTAAAATTCTACCATGAGTCAACTGTTATTAAATGCTCACAGTACATTATACTTTTTGCTAAGTACTGAAGATAGGGGATAAAAAGACCAAAAACAACCCTTACTCTCAAGAAAATTGTACTCTAATGTATCTTTAAACATATATAACACCTCTGAGGCTATAAATACACAGAAGAGTTGGGGGGGGTGTTGTTTCAATTAGAAACAGTTTAACCTGCAACTGTAGATCCATTACCTTCATATATATGTTAATTATATATATTCCTATCACTGAAGAGACTAGACTATATGACCTTGGAGTTTTAACAGCCTAGTTATATTATGATTTTGACACATTAATTTCTGTTAGCACAGAATTTGACTACCAAACATCTTTTTGGATCCCAACATATCTTCAGAGGTTTGCTATTAATTTTAAGTCAAGGTAAAATTTCTATTACAATGTTTAAGAGGATTTAAAATCCCTTTGTCCTAAATTAGCATCAATAACATTCACTGATGTTATAGCTGCATAGAAAGCAACAGTAATTATTTTTTGTTAGGCATCATTTAGGGTTCTTCCCCCATTTTCTAGCAGGTAGAAATGATTGTCTTCTTATTAATGATCCTGCTTAGCATGGATCAACCATTTTGGGAGGGAATAGGGATTCCAGTAATATATCTGAATTCTAGAGAAACTTTGGGTGCTTCTTATATGGATTTTTAAAGAAAAATAAAAATGGCACATTTTCATTTCACTTATGTAGATGATAGTTTTCTTTCTATTTTCCACAATAATTTTCAGTTATTCTGATGTCAAACCATTCATCTATACTCATGGTCTAAAGAATGAAAGATTCTTTGCCTCTTATATTCCACAAAATATTTAAAAGTTTCTCCTCAACTGTACCCTCCCCTTCTTTGGAAAAGGAAGAACTGTGTTCCGCAGTACAAGTGGAAGACTGATTCTGTGAACAACAATTGAATGGAAGATATTCTTTCAACATAGTGTTTTGAAAAAGGTGTTAAAATAGTTTAAAATCCTTGGCTCTACCACTTAATATCCATGTAACTTAGAGCAATCATTTTGCCTTTTTTGAGTCTCTGTTTCTAATTCTGAAAATTATAAGATTTTTTTTTATTTTTTAAATTTTAAATATTTTTCCATGGTTACATGATTTATTTTCTCTCCCTCTTCTTTTCTGTCCTCCCTCCCAGAGCTGACAAGAAATTCTCCTGGGTTATACATGTGTTATTTAAAAAGTATTTTTATGCATTTCTACTCCTACAGTTCATTCTCTTAATGTGGATAGCATTATTTTTCATCAGTCCTTCAGGATTGTCCTGGATCATTGCATTATTACTAGTAGTAAAGTTGATTATATGTAATCATGCCACAATGTTTCAGTGTCTGTGTACAATGTTCTCCTGATTCTGCTCATTTCACTCCACATAAGTTCATGAAGGTCTTTCCAATTCATATAGGAAGCAGGCAGTTCATCATTCCTTTTGGCAAAATGGTGTTCCATCACCATCATATACCATAATGTGTTCATCCATTCCCTATTCAAGGGACATAGCCTCATTTTCTGATTTTTTTGCCACCACAAAGAGCATGGCTGTAAATATTTTTGTACCACCCTTTTTTAATATCTCTTTGGCTTACAAACCTAGTAGTGGTATGGCTGAATCAAAGGGCAAGCATTCTTTTAAAGTCCTTTGGCTATCATTCCAAATGGCCTTCCAAAATGATTGGATCAATCCACAACTCCACCAGCAATGCATTAGTGTCCCAATTTTGCCACATCCCCTCCAACATTTACTATTTTCCCTTACTGTCATATTGACCAATCTGTTAGGTGTAAGGTGGTATGGTACCTTAGGGTTGTTTTGATTTGCATTTCTCTAATTATGAGGGATTTAGAACACTTTTTAATATGATTATTGATAGTTTTCATTTCTTCATCTGAAAACTGTCTATTCGTATCCCTTGACCATTTGTTAATTGGGGAATGGCTTGATTTCTTGAACATTTGACTTAGTTCATTACGAATCTGGGAAATTAGGCCTTTATCAAAGCTTTTTGCTATACATTTTTTCCCAGTTTTTTGTTTCCCTTCTAATTTTGGTTGTATTCATTTTGTTTGTACAAACCTTTTTATTTAATATTATTGAAATTATTCATTTTAAAACTTGTAATATTCTTTTTCTCTTACTTGGTTTTAAATTCCTTCTCTTCCCATTGATCTGACAGGTATACTATTCTGTGTTCACCTAATTTATTTATGATTTCCCTCTTTATATCTGTCATTTACTAATTCAAATTTATCTTGGTATAGGATGTGATATGTTGATCTAAATTAAATTTTTCCTATACTGTTTTCTAGTTTTCCCAGAAGATTTTGTCAAATACTGGGTTTTTGTCCCAAAAACTTGGATCTTTGGATTTATCAAACAATAGCTTGCTGAGTTCATTTACCCCAAGTCTATCCCATTGATACACCCTTCTGTCTCTTAGCTAGTACCATATTGTTTTGACTATCACTGCTTTATGGTACAATTTAAGACGTGGTACTGCTAGGGCCCCCATTGTTTGCATTTTTTTCATTATTTCCCCAGATATTCTTGATCATTTGT
Organism: Gracilinanus agilis; assembly: GCF_016433145.1. NCBI lineage: Eukaryota > Metazoa > Chordata > Mammalia > Didelphimorphia > Didelphidae > Gracilinanus > Gracilinanus agilis. The sequence goes on from NC_058131.1 coordinate 251,045,384, forward strand.
TCTTCCAGATGAACATTGTTAAAGTTTTCTAATTCTTTAAAAAAGTTTTTCATAGTTGGATAGGTATGGCACAGAATAAGTAAATTAATTTAGATGGGATTGTCTTTTTTTATATTAGCTTGTCCTACCCATAATAAGCAATTAATGTTTTTCCAGTTATTTAGAACCAGTTTTAATTGTATGGAAAGTGTTTTGTACTTGTGTTCATATAATTCCTGTGTTTGTCTTGGCAAATAGATTCCTAAATATTTTATAGTCTAGGGTGATTTTAAAAGAATTTCTCTTCCTAACTATTGCTTCTGAATTTAATTGGAAATATATAGAAATGCTGATGATTTATGTGGGTTTATCTTATATACTGCAACTTTGCTAAAGTTATTATTTCCACTAGATTTTTTGTTGATTTTCTAGGATTCTTGAAGTATACCATTATATCATCTGCAAAGAGTGATAGTTTAGTTTCCTCACTGCCTACTTTAATCCCTTCAATTTCTCTTTTTCCCCAATTGTTGCCATAAGTATTTCTAGTACAATGTTAAATAATAGAGGTGAAAATGGGCATCCTTGTTTCACTCCTAATCTTATTGGGAAGGCTTCTAATTTATCCCCATTGCATATGATGTTTGCTGATGGTTTTAAATGAATACTCTTTTTTATTTTGAGGAAAGGCCCTTCTATTCCTATTCAATCTAATGTTTTCAATAGGAATGGGTTTCATATTTTGTCAAAGGCTTTTTTCTGCATATATTGAGATGATCATGTGATTTCTGGTAGTTTGATTGTTGAAATGGTCAATTGTGGGGATAGTTTTCCCAATATTAAACCAGCCTTGTATTCCTGGTATAAATCCCATCTGATTATAGTGAATATGTCTTGTGATAACTTGCTGTAGTCTTTTTGCTAGTATTTTGTTTAATATTGTTGCATCTATGTTCATTTAGGTGATTATTCTATAGTTTTCTTTCTCCTTTTTTGGTCTTTCTGGCTTGGGAATGAGTACCATATTTATGTCATAAAAAGAATTCAGTAAGACTCTTTCCTTGCTTATTTTGTCAAATAGTTTGTGTAGTCTTGAGATAAGTTGTTCTTTAAATGTTTGATAGAATTAACTTGTGAATCTATCTGGTCCTGAGGATTTTTCCTTAGGGAGTTTCTTGATGGCTTGCTCAATTTATTTTTTTGATATGAGATTGTTTAAACATTCTATTTCTTCTTTGTTAATCTAGGCTAGTGGTTCCCAAACTGTTTTGGCCTACTGCCCCATTTCCAGAAAAAATATTATTTAGAACCCCTAGAAATTATGAAACCATTTATTGAACTGAGAATAGAATGTAATACAAAAAAAGTATGGCCATCACCACCTCCCTGGATTGCTGCAGCACCCACCGGGGGAGATAGCACCCACTTTGGGAATCACTGATCTAGGCAATTTATATTTTTGTAAATATTTGTCCATTTCACCTAGGTTGTCATATTTATTGTCATATAATTTGATAAAATATCTCAATAATTTTTTAAATTTCTTCTTCATTAGAGCTTATGAAAAGTGTAAGATTTAGACTATGTAACCTCTCAAATGATCTCCATTTCTGAATCTATGGTCTTCTGAGCCTTAATTCTCTAAAAAGGGAATGATTCCCTCCAAGGGAAGGCAGCCTTCCCCTTCACTCTTTCAGTTGAGAGACAATGGAGGCCCCACCTAAATTCAATTAATTAAATATTTATCCATCATTCAAGCATGTGGCAGTGCAGTGGACAGTGCACTGGGTCTGCAGTCAGGAAAATCTGAACTCAAAACTGGCCTCTATCTCTTAAGATTTGACTCTGGGTAAGTCACTTAACCTTTAATTATCTCACTTTCAACTGTAAAGTGAATATAATAATATCATCTACCTGCCACAGAAGTTGGGAAGATCAAATTAAATAATTGTAAAAAATTACTTAATACAGTTTCTGGAATATAGTAGTCATTATATAAATATATTTCTTTCACCCTCCCTTCCCTGGAAATCTCCGAACTTTTATTGGTCTGTGGCACTAGAGTATGTTGTGTGGTTGGGAGAGAGTTGAGTTGTGCTACAAGTCTATAGGTTGGTTTGTGCAGCCCTGTTATAGATAAGGGAGTATGTTCGTCTCTAGACTAGCTTCCTCTGCTAGTTCATGAGAAAATTACCTCATTAGTTAGTGTACTTGGTGTGCTAGATCTTACAGGCTTCTGACATTTATTTATCTTACTCTGTATGATTTCTATTTTGGAGAAGTTTGAGAGTTTGTGATATTTGAAGAAAAATTCATTCCTCCATTTTGCTGGTCATGTTACCCCAAAGTCTCTGACTGTGGATTCTTGAAATATATTCAATGGAAATATTTGCTGCACTAGTTGAGAATTGTTTTACCAAACTGAAAAAGTACCAAAAATAGTTTTAGAAACAAACCTTGCCTATTGTCCAAGATCAGCATAACTGAAGACTTTAGATATGGACCTAAAGCGTTTGCATTATATTTTGGAAGTGATATGCAGACACTGAATTATTTTGTATAAGAATGAAATTTTCAAAACTGTATCTTAGGAATATTACTAGGCAGGTATATGATTAGCAGTGTGAAGAGATGGAGAGAATAATATATGTTGTATTGGATAATTAACCTTGAAGTCAAGAAGACCTGGGGTCAAGGACTCCCTCATAATGATTGGGGGAGATGCTTGGAAAGTTATTGACTTCTTAGTGCCCTATGTACTTCTCTAAAAGCATAACTTGCATTGCAGTTAATGACATGCTTTGGTAGAGAGTTTTTCCTCATCTGAGAGTTCCTTACACTAACAATATCACAGGTCTGTCCTATATCTCATTGGTATAGGAAATAAGACAAATGTGGGATGTGGAGAGTAGAAATACCAATATAAGGGCACCCTAAAAAAGAATCAAGCAAACAAATGTAAAGACATATGTAAATCAAAGAGGTGCTTGTATACAATAAGAGAAGTTAACAGATATCAAATACATTATATAGCTGTAATTTTGGGGACTCAAAAATTGGTTTAATATAGAGAACAGAGAGATGTTGACAAATGTGATTCTGAGATTATGAATTTAGGTTACTCAAAAGATGATGGCATCCAATATAAAAGTAGGAATGGTTTGAGGAATGATGGACATAAGGAAGATAATGATGACTTCAGTTTTGAATATATTAAATTTGAGATTATATATGTACATACATATATATATATGTATATATAAATTATCTATCCAGGAAAAAATGTCCAGTATGCATTTGGACTGGCATTGCCAGAGCTCAGAAAAGGGTTTGGGACAGCCAATTAAGATTTGGAAATGATTTGCATGAAAATGATCATTGAAAAAAAACAGGAGAAAGAATAGAATAAGAAGAAAAGAGGACCTGGAACAGAACCTGGTATGACACTCATTCTAAGGGGATGGAAGATGAATGATGAACTATCAAAGAAGACGAAAAAGGAGAAAATTCAGAGAGAGTATTGTCATGGAAGCAAAAGGAAAAGAAAGTTTTTAGGCAGAAGTGTAATTGAATGTATCAAAAATTACCAACAGGGAGGATAAGAAACATGATCCTATGATCTCCTTAATGAAATGCAAAACAATTTTCAAAAAGATCAGTCTGTCTGATAAACCAGAAGTAAAATCAAATGGTTGAAAAATGTATCTAGTTTATGAGATGACATGGGATACGTTGCCAATGGACTTGATCCATCCTTTAGATACAGAATAAGTTTTAAATGAAGAAAGAGCATGAACTGGAGAACATTTGAGGGATTATGCAGTGCTTTCAACAATATGTCTAAGTTAGTTACTGGCTTGAAATAACAGTATTCTCCTACTGATGCTATGCCACAATTGCAGATGAATCATAGTTGTAGTTGACCCAAAGTATAATGGAAAATGTGTAGTGGTATTATATATAAGAATTAAATAGAAGAAAAAATTCAGATTGTTCACTAAAAGCACTCTGATAGAAAATCAATCAAGGAAGAATAAATTATCATACACAGTTTCTTTATAGACATGACTATGGATATATCACTCTTCAACAATCCTCAGATAATGATTATTAAGGAAAGTGTGAAACAAGTAATTACAGTCAGCAAAAAAGCATTTTCTATAACATCTTAGAAATGATGAGTTTCAATCAAGTGGTATAAATCAGAGGTGACAAACATACAGCCTCTAGGCTAAGCATGAGATAATAATTATGGTTTTACCTTCCCTATGACTTCAGCAACTCTTTCCTGAGGTATGGGAAAGTTGTGGCTTGCAGCAGCAAAGGGAGTGAACCTTAAATATAAAATTATAGAGCTTTGAAGCTCAAATATGTGTTTTCATATGTAAAATTAATGTTTATACACCCCATCTTTAGCAATGTATCTACTATGTAAAGCAAGGCTAATTTGTATTGACTTTTTCTTTGGTAGGTTGTCCATAAACTCCATTTTGCCAATGATAATTAGTATGTCATAGTCTCAAAAGACCTATAGTTGTAAGGGTATTTGAAATCACCTGATCCAAACTAAGTACCACGGAATCTGAGCAATTTGCCCAGTCACAATGTGGCCAATGACAAAGTTGGGATTTGAACCCAGCTCTCCTGGTTCCAAATCATTATTTCTACTATACCACACTGACTATAGTCACCTTTAAGTAAATGTTTTATTGAGAAGTTTTTGTAATTGGTTTTGGAAGTATCTCATACATAATTCTATTTTCCCCAAGAATCCATACTTGCCTCCATCTTAAATCTTATGAAAGTAGTCCTATTTTCTTTGTTGGTATTCAGGGCCAACTGATGTGATCTGGGCAGGGGGAATGTAAACACTGTTCAGATTTTAGCCCATTGAGCTATTGTTGCCTTTGGAAACTGCAATACCTCATTTACCTCTATTCTTGTCACTGGTGTATTTCCATAAACAGTTGTGAGCTCTAAATCTTGGTGGAGCAGAATGTTAACGAGATTCATTTGTTCTAATCAGTGGCTCATTCAGCATAGAGAAGTAAATGATACCCCAGCTTATTTTATTTATTTTTATATTGCTTTTTTGCTAAAACTGTAAAAACCAAAGGCCTTAGGTACCGTAATGTGGAGGCATAAAGTCTTGGTAGGATGCAAATGCCCAGTTAATAGCCAAAGAGGATATGGCATTTGGGCCTATGTGGTCTTCTTTATGGAAGCAATAAAAAATTAGGAAATATTTGGCCATTAATTTTTCACATAAAATGTTAATGATATACAAAATTGATGACTACTTTTTAATTTGTGAGTTTAAAAGATAGTCTATGCTACATCTATATTCACCCTAAATCCAGATGATATGATCTAGTAGAAAGAATACCTAAACAGGAGTCAGGAGACCTGAGCCCTTACTTTTGCTCTGCCTCTAGCTAGCTGTTTAACCTTGGGTGAGTTGCTAAAACTCTAAGGATTTAATTTTTTTCAGCCACAAAGTGAGAGCAATAATTGATATTTTTTGTATTTTCTAGCTTTAATAATCTATCATTTAGTTGCTATATGCAAATATTTTTTTTCAATTCTCTAGGCTTGATTTCTCGTAGCTATTGAAATTATCCTTTCCTTTCTTTCTGGATTCTCATCCTTTTCGCTATATGTTAAATGGGGGTGTAGCTCGGGGGTGTGAAGAAGACCTTCTTCTCTTTTCTCTACATTACCTACTTCGGTTATTTGACCAGGGCCTAATGATCATATTTTGGGGACAGGGATAAGAATCTGCCAAAGAGAAGAGACTGACCTGAGTGTGTATTTCATGTTGGAACCTCACTAGTTGAAGAGTAAAACAATGATCTAAAAATTCCTAAGTAAATATGGGCTGGAAGCACCTTGGGATACACCAGAACCAAAAAGAGCTCTTATGCATTGTGGTGCCTAAAAAGCCTGAGGTGGGAGGTAATTGTCTTTATTATTTCATTGATGTCACTCATCAAGGAAGGGCTTCGAATCAGTTTCTGGTACAGCTTACTCATCAGGCAGAGCAGAGATAGGAAAGTCAGACTGAAGAATTTCCAGTAACTGACTTAAAAGGAAAGATTTTTTTAAAATTAAGTTTATTTATTTAATGAATTAATTTAGAATATGTTGCCATGGTTACATGATTCATGTTCTTTCCCTCCCTTCTTCCCATAGCCAAGAAGCAATTCCACTGGGTTTTACATGTGTCATTGATCAAGACCTATTTCCATATTATTAATATTTGCATTAGGGTGATTGTTTAGAGTCTGCATCCCCAGTCATAACCCCATCAAATCATGTGATCAAGGAGTTGTTTTTCTTCTGTGTTTCTACTCCCACAGTTCTTTCTCTGGATATGGATTGTGTTCTTTCTCATAAGTTCCTCAGAATTGTCCTGGATCATTGAATTGCTTCTAGTAGAGAAGTCCATTACATTCTATTGTGCCATAATGTATCTTTCTCTGTGTACTATGTTCTCCTGGTTCTGCTCCTTTAACTCTGCATCAATTTCTGGAGGTTATTCAAGTTCACATGGAATTCCTCTAGTTCATTATTCCTTTTAGTACAATAGTATTAAAAGGAAAGACTTTTTAAAAGGCATATTTTTCACCTAGGACAAAACTAAATTTCAATGAATGTGACTCTTTATCTCCTTTTATATCTACCTGTTTTGAAACCTCCATATCTACTGCCAAAATTCCTCATATTTGGCATTCCCAAGTTGTGGCTCCCAAATAGACCCAGTTTCTGCTATAGAATATAGGTTTGGAAATAACCTTCATTTTAATTACCCAGTAAGATATATCAATTCAATCTTTGTGATTACTATAAGCACTAGGATATATCTTCATCTTCATCTTCATCTTCAGTGAAGACAGTGTTCACATTGGTATCTTAATCAAGTTTGATACTTAATTTAAGGGACAAGGAGATAGGGAAGAGGAAAAGAGATGGGGAAGGAGAGAGGAGGAGAGAAAGGAGAGGGGTAAGGAATAGGGGAAAATGAATAAGATAAAGTCCCTAATCTCTTGGCACTTAAATTCTAGTAGAACAAATTCATAGGATCCAAAGGCCATTAGCCTACACTATTATTAATGCTTTTCTAGTTTTGACAGGCATGTCAATTTGTTACACTATACTTTTTTTGTAAGCAAAAATCTTTTTATGTCTATTCATTTGAGGCTAGTTCTGGTCCTCTGATCCCCCTAAATTGACTATAGCTGGGCAGTTCTCACATTTACCACTCTTGTTTACTCACCATAGGAAGAACATTCTCTAAGGGTAGGCAGAACCCTATTTTCTTATAGGAAATCTTGAGCCGATATATTTATTGAATGTAGAGGCTTGGATAAAGTAAAAGTAAAGGGACTTAGGAGTCTCTGGGAAGAAGGAGAAACAGGTATAATTGTGATTTCTATAAAAATAATCTCTGAGGCTACTATAAGAGAAGGTTCACTACTGTTGCAGAGTTAGAAATTCTCTCTCTCCCTCAGAAAACAGTGGCTTAAGCTCCACTCGAAGGCTTTCTGGGGCCATTTGATACATGCCATCTTGGCTACTGTTGTTTCTAACAAAAGCTCCAGCTGTGATGCAGACAGCTGTCTAATAGTAAGAGAATGGAAGCCACCTGCACATCACACCAGATCATCAGTTATCCATCAGCTGGCTGTAAAGATGGATTTGGAGTAGATTAGAATTACAATGACTTAGAGATGGAAAACTCTGTCGGTCTCTCTCTGTCTCTCTGTCTCTCTATCTCTGTCTCTTTCTCTCTCTCTGTCTGTCTCTGTCTTTCTCCTGATCTCAGGGAATGGCATTTTACTCTTAACGAAGTTTTTTAAATGTACAATTTAATATCATTCTCTTCTAATCTCATTGTTTGTTTTAATAATATACAAAGTATAAAATGTTTTAAATAGCCTTTTCCTCACAAGTGGGATTGTAACACTGATAGTCTTTGGAGCCATTGATGACAGATACAACGGCAAGATGGCAAAGGAAAGGCAGAGACTCATCCTAGCTCCCACAAATTCCCCCTCAAAACAACTCTAAAATAAAGTCTCAAAAAGAATTTTTTAGCAGAAGGACTCATAAACAAAAGGAATGAAACTTTTTTCAATCCTAGACAACTTAGAAGGTTGATAAGGAAAAAATTTACTGAATTGGGATGAGAGTGGAGCTCAGTCAAGCACAGGCCATACCTCAGCATGCCCAGCCTCAGCTAGGCAACAGCAGGCATTAGTGGCAATTTAATCAGGAGCAGTGATTTTTGGAGCTCTGAGTTCATAGATGGTAGGGAGGTTGAACAAGTTATCAGGAAATTATAGGGGTCTCTTTGCTGGCAGTAGGTTCAGGACTCTGTTGCAGTGCCTATATGCACAGGTCACAGTCCAGTCCCAAGCACATTAGAACTAGAACTTTCAGGGGAGCTGGGACACTGGTCACAATTCCAAGGGAAGAAGAATACTTACAGTTATTCATTGACCAAACAAGTCAGAATCATAATAAACAAAACACTCTTGAATACTACTATCTTGAAATAATTGAAAAGTTGTATAGCCTCACAACTAGCTTTGTAAGCAGCTGCACAGAACACCTAAAAATAGAGATAATGCTATTTATACTTGAGAAGGGCCCAAATTTGATTTCTTTTTATTTAAAAATCAAGAAATAGACTGAAGAAAAATAAGCAAACAATAACAACAAAAAAGATCATAGATAGTTATGATGGTGAGTTATTTTCAAAATGCAAGCTCATAAGAAGGTAAAAAAATTAAAACTGATATATTCAAAGGCTCAAAGAAAAGTGTGAATTGCTTTCAGTACTAAGCACGATTCCTGGAAGAGTTAAAAAATGATTTAAATATCAAATAAGAAAGATATAGGAAGAAATTAGGAGATTAGTACAACCTATATCATATTACATGCTGTACTAGGGAACTGAGAAAGGTGGGAGGAATAGAGAGAATAGGAATCAAAATGTAAGAAAATGATCTTTAAAACTATCTATAATCAATAAAAAATATTTTTAAAAAGTGGAAATAGAGAGAAAAAAGAAATGAGAATAATGGAAGAAAATCATGAAAAAAATAGTTAACTCCTTGGTAAAGGAGCAAAAAATTACTGAAGAAAATAGTACTTTAAAATAACAGACTGGACCAAATGAGAGAAGAGCAAAAAAATTATTGAAGAAAATAACATTTTTAAGTTGAGCAAGTGGAAAAATATATACAAAAACTAATTCAATGGAAAACCTCCATATAAAGCAAAATTGACCGTATGGAAAAAGATATACTAAAAACTTCACTGAAGAAAAGAATTTCTTAAAAATAAGAATAACCAAATGGAGATAGCCGTACAAAAGCTCAATGAAGAAAATAAAAACTTAAAATTAGAATTGGGCAAGTGGAAGCTTCAGAATTCAAAAGACATCAAGAAACAAAAACAAAATCAAAATAATGAAAAAAAGAAGAAAATGTGAAATATTTCATTAGAAAAACAAGTGCCCTAGAAAATAGATCAGAGAGGTAATTTAAAAGTTTTTTTTTTAAACTATCTGGCAGGAATGATAAAAAAAAAAGAGCCTAGATATCAACTTTCAAGAAATTATCAAGGAAAACTGCTATGATATCTTATTATGTCTTCAATAGAAATTAAAATAATCCACTTAGCACCTCAAATGAAAATTCCAAGGAATAATTTATCCAAATTCTTAAGCTCTCAAGACTTGGAGAAAATATAGCAGAAAGACAAAAAAGAAAGAATATTAAGGAAACATCATCATAATAACAGAATTTAGCAGCTTCTGCATAAAAGAATCAGAGGACTTAGAATATGCTATTCCAGAAGGCAAAGGAGCTAGGATTACAATCAAGAATCTCCTACCCAGAAGAACTGAGTATAACCCTTCTGGGAGAAAGTAGATATTCAATGAAATTGTGGACTTAAAATATTCCTGATGAAAAGACAAAAGTTGAATGGAAATGAGAAAGAATTAACTGGAAGAAGCAGGAAGAGAGAGGTAGAATGGTGTAAATTATCTTACATAAAAGAGGCACAAAAGAGCCTTTATAGTGGAGGGGAAGAATTAGGAGGGACCACATTTGACCTTCAAAGAGGCAATGACATAAACATTTGTTAGGCATAGATATCTATCTTACCCTATAGGAAAGTAGAAGGGGAAGTGTTTAAGGAAGATGATGGGCTGGAGTTGGTGCTGGTAGAAGGAAGGAAGATTTTGGGGATGCAATGGCCAGAAGCAAGGGCAAAAGAGAATAAATTAAAACTTTATAAATGATAACATCATTATGTATTCTCTTTACATTTATATATGCTTGCATATGTATGCATTTTTAAATGACACTTGTATATGAATGCACACATTTAAAGGATATATGTATGATATATAATTCTATATATATCAAGGATATATTTATATATGTTATATTTTATATATGTATATACATAGACAGATGATATTCATATATACCAAGTATATGCATATATTTGTATGTGATATCTAATTGTATTCCCACATATACACTTATATATACACATATGTGTGTACTTACATAGAAATGTTATATATGATAGGTTATCCTATATATGAAGTATATATTCCTATGTATATATGTATACACCTATGTGTATTTATATGTGTGTATATATGTATATATATATGTGTGTGTGTGTATGTTTACCCTTGATGGTACCTCTAATGCCACTTAGTGGATATAGGTTACATGCTGCCATTTATAATATCTACCATATATCTTTTAAGTGTTATAAATGAATGAATGATGGCAAATATTTTTCTAATTTAAGCATAAAAAAATACCATCAAAATAATACCTTTGCAATCCTATTTCTAGTCAGTTGGGCTCTTGGGAGAAGATAAAGATTTCTTTTTTGGACATGTTGAGTTGGAAATGTTCATGATTCATTGCTTTTCACTTTCTTGGAGCCAGTTCTACCTGAAGCTGAGTCATGATGAAGCAAGTTACTATGCTTTCTGGTCTATGTGCCAGTTGATGATTATAATATTTCTGAGGCAGGCAGATCTTTATTACTGTGTGTACTAAGGAACCCTTATAATAAGAGTTAAGATTTATCTACTTAAAGTCTAAAAAGACTCACTCATTTTTGGTATCCCCAGTTCCTAACTAAATCTTTTGCACACAGTAGGAGTTTAATAATGTTTGTTCATTAGCATTGAGGCTTGCAAAATACTTTTTGTTCATTTCCTTATTTGAGCCCATTAGAGGTGTTTATTATCTTCATCTTACAGATTTGGAAACAGGCTCTGAGAAAAGAAACTTGGCAAACTAGTGTTAAAAAAAAACAATGAGAACATCCTAGCACCCAAATAGCATTCATTCAGTGATATATTTAATTATATACAAGATTTTGACAAAATAGTAAAGATTCATTTGTATGGGAAATCCAAATTTATCCTTAATGTTAAAAGTCCTTTAGGCAAGTGATGGGCAAACTTTTTAAAGAGGGGGGCAAAGAAAAACCAATGCTCATCTGTCAGTCTGTTTCTAAGGCAACTCTTTCCAAATTTCATTGTATTGTATCCTACTCATTGTATTCGTCAGATTAGAAATAATGTCACAGGGCCAGATAGAACATTTCAGGGGGCCACATCTGCCCCTTGGGCCATAGTTTGCCCATCACTGCCTTAGACAATAAAGAAAATTCCTCAGTTTGGGGCATGGTTATTTTTGTCACCAGGAAAAAGTTAACTCAGAAGATAGAAGCTGTTTTTTTTTCATTTTTAGTTTTCTTTCCCTATCATTTAGCAATGCTGTTTCTATATAGTAGATTAAGCATGTAGTAAGTGCTATTTAAATTGAATTGAGCTGCATTTGGGATAGACAACTGAGCTAACCTCTAATGACAGGAACACTGGTACCCATCAAGAGTCAGGAGCTCAGGATCCCTGTTCTATCATTGATCCTTAATAATTTTGTGACCTTAGGAGGGCATTTCACTTGGCTGAATCTCATTTCTAGAGTATAGATGCTAATCCTTGTGCTACCAATTCCACAGTCTTATTGTATTGAAAATGTTTACTTTTTTTAATCATAAAGATTTAAACATCTTTTAGTCATTATCAATTAGGGTTTGTTTGTTCCAAGTTTCTCATCAAGGAAGACCAATGAGTCCATTCATTACTAGCCCATTTAGTCTTTTATTGCAAAAAATGATAACATAAGTTCAATAATAGTCTGCCTTATTAAAGACAGTAGTGCCCATAAGGAAAAGATAATTGTTTAACTTTCTACAAGCTTGCTCATGGGTACATTTCATAAGCTTAGTCAAATACTTTCATGTACTGCCATAAAAATCTGTCCTTGGCATTATCAGTGCTTTTGCTTTTGTTTTTAATGAGTGACTCAGTGAAGGCATAGAGAGCATGTTTTTCATATTTGGGGATTAATAAAATGAGAGGAGAAATAGCTAAACTTTTGTCATAACCAAAATTTTTTTAAAAATTGCTATAGGCCATCACTGGGCTAAAAAAGTCATATAACATTAAATAAGGATAAATACAAGCTATGGTTTTGAAGTTTTAAATGTACTGGATTAAGGAGAAGATAGTTTAAAATTTTTAAACAGCTAGGGTTTGTAGTTGATTAGAAGCAAAAGATGTGGCTATTAAGTAGCCTTCATGTTTAATAAAATGATATTCAGATCATTAGAAATAATAATCTCCCTATATTCTAGACCAAACAGGCCATGTCTAATATGCTGAGTACAGCTGTGTGTATCATACTTTGAGATCTATGGTCAGAAACTAGAAGGTGTCTAGAAGAGGGCAATCATGAGGAAGAGCAAAAATTGCATGCCATATGTGGGAGGAGCTTTTTCTATGATAGCCCTCTTTACACTTGAAATTGTAGATTGTGTTGAAGGCTTCCCTTATCTAGTTGCTTCAGCAATTCATATATACATGTATAAGTACATATGTATTTACACTTTTATAAACAAACACATACATTATCAGTTTGTAGTGATGATTTAGATTCCTTGAGAATTCACTACATGATATCTAGAAAATCACTCCTCCCTAAGCTTTTGTTGTATTACTCAAGAAGGGAGAACTGGAACCAATATGAAGAATTTACAGAGATATATATTTGAGGTCAACATAAAGAATTATCTAATAATAGAATAAACTGCTTCACCAGGTAGTAGGCTTCCTTCTACTGGAGATGTTCAAGCAGAGAATGGAAAGCTTGTCTGCTGAGGTCATAGAAGCAATTTTTTTCATCATCGAGGTTGAATTCATGGAGCTCATACATCCCTTACAACTTTTAAGTTCCAATAATTCTCTGCACTGATACTTTCTCTGAACTTTTAAAAAATCTGTATGCCCTAATTCACACTTGCCTAACTAATTTTGACAGTCTCACTTTGACCTTTGAAACCTAGAGCCTTGCTTCCACATGCCCAGTGCAGACTTGTGCCAGGCTATATTCACAATTGACTGCCCCTGTGCTCTGCCATGAGATATATGCTAATATGTCATCTTCCAAAACGTTCAGTGAAAAAACAAGTTAAACCATCTCCAAAGGATGCCACTTTGTTCATTACACATACTCTGCATTTTACTACATTTTCTCTATTGGAATCTCCATCCCTTATCTATTTTACGTTTTTGTTTGTGCAAAATATGCTTTCTTGGCAAGGGAGTCAGAAACAAACTATAAATATTTGCTGGGTTTTCTTTTTTTTTCACCCTCTCCTTCATTTTTTTCCATTTAAAGAAAGAACATTTTGCCAAGTCCTAATTTTAAACAAAAGCAGCACACCTGGCTGATATTGTTAAAAGATGAGTCTTAATTAGCCAAGCCAAGAAAATAAACTCAATAGAACATTTGTAATAGCCAAAGGGTTAAAGTCTGTTTTTAGATGTGAAATCAGTAAAACTGGGACCATGAGTTTATTGTAGCACTCAGTTTAGGTAAAGAAATTACCAAAATGGAACCTTATTTCTAAAGAGCTTCAAAAGTGACCCCAACTTGATCTTCTGGAAAGAAATTTCAAGATATTGTTCCAATTTAATCCATTCCAACAAGCCTTTATTAAGTGTTACTATATGCAAAGTATCCTGTTAGGCACTGTGGACACAAAGACCATACAAATAAAGTAAACTGTTGCCTACTTCAAAGAGCTTAATTTCTATTAGAATCGAAATGAGAGATGTTTAAACAATTGAAGTCCATAGAATGAATACTTTCCTCTCTTCAAATCTTGGCACTTGATGAATATGTAGCTAAAAAAGCCCCAAGTTTGTTTTTATTTGTTACTTCTTAAAGATGAAGGATTCTAAAGGGGCAGTATATAAAAGGTAACTACTTGGTCTGTGAGTTTCTTCAGAAGAGAGATTGGTTCTTTTCCTTCTTTTGTTTTGTTTTGCCTTTCTTTTTATCTTTAGTACAACACATGAAAAGAGTAGGTACTTAATAAATCCTTAGCTGACTGAATATATTGATCTTATATTTACCTCTCTAGATTCCTCTTGTCACTTGTTTTTGTGTTTCAAAGATTCTTCTCAGCACTGGTTTTCTTAGCAGAAATAAAGTATTCTATTAAAGTCAGCTTACCTCTTGTCAGATGGCCCTTAGCTTTTTAAAATATATTATTTTTATTCTAATTTTTTCTTTCATTCTAATTTATTTTATTTTACTCTTTGGAATATCTATTTCAAGTTTTCTTTTATATAATCCTTTTTCTAGTTCTTCTCTGTATACTGAAATGTTTTTTGTTGTTACGTATATTCTTTGATGTGTCTATGATCACGGGTATGCTCTCCTCTATTCCAGATCATCTATATCTTTCCCTTCATATCCTATGTGCAATCATATAAGCATGTTATTCTATTTGCACCATAGATTTATAAGTGAAAGAGAGTCTAACTATAAATTTATGGATGAGGAAATCGAAGAACAAAGAAGTTAAGTGTCTTACCTAGAGTTACAATATCAGAGATAACTTCTGGAGCCAGGTGTTCCTGATTTTAAGTCTAATACTTTATCTGCAATATCACACTGCCTCTCCTCTTAATTCTTCATTGAGGACCTATCAAGAGCTCTGAATGTCAACTATTGCATCTTTTAATATTTACTGCATACTGTTGAAGCCCTCAGGCTTTCCATCTGTTACCTCTCATTCTCACTACATGACTTTCCCATCTCTTTTTATACTGATTCATTACATTAATGATGACTCTCTTATGTAAGGCATGATTGGGACAACCATGATGCATCTTTCCAATGCCTTTGGGTCATCTGCAATTTTTGGTCTGAATGCTTCTTAGTTTGTAAAGTGTTTCCAAATCCTCAAATGAAAACTGATGCATTTATAAAATCTATGCATCATTTTTATGGGGATGATGCTATGGTAGATAGAACAACAGTGTAGAACCAATAAGGCATAGGTTCAAGCTCTGCCTCTGATTGAAATTATGTGAGTGACCCTGGGAAAATCATTTAAATTTTCTGTGTCCAAAATGAAAGACAACTTTCTAAAATTCCTGCTTATAGGAACATTGTCAAGTCAAAGAAAAAAAAAATTTCCTAAACCAAAGAGTATAATGTAATTAACTAAATTCACTACAAAATGTATGTCATGGAGCTACAATGATTTTGTCAATATGGAAAATTTCTGATATTGGAATTTCTCCAATCCACACAACAGCCCACATAAGACTTAGTAGAGAAGTGTAAGGAAGCTATTTGATACATGTAGACAGAAAATAGTATGCCCAATATCACACTGCTAGTACATTTCAGGGAAGGACTTCAACTCAAGGGATTTGTTGTTATTCCTCAAAACTATAGCACTCTATTTGCTATCCCAAGCTATGTCTTAAGAATTTATATTTTAGGATTTTAAAAAACACCTTCTAGTTTAAATAATTGCTAAATCAGAAAAATGTCACTGGATAGATATGGGCTGATTTCAAAGGAGCCAACAGCAAGCAGAAATCAAAAGCTATTAGTTTTGATTGTTATCTGGAAGCTTTCACAGAACAGTGCATTTGTGATCTTTGTATTTGAGCCTTCAGCTCTCCATCGACTGCCCTAAAATTTGAAAAGCTAAATCTCTGAATATGAGGGTGTAGAGATTTTTTTATCTTAATAAAAGTATATGCAGAGGAACAAAGCCTCATTGGAATCATGATGGATTAATATAAAAAAGGATAATGATACAGTGGATAAATGAAAAATTCTCCCATGCAAGCCAGAGTCCATGGGAGGAAATTGCTAATTGTATGGGAACAAAAGACATGAATTCTCATGGAGTAATTAGAGTTACTTTATCATTCATGATACAATGGTTTGTATTTAGAAGTACATCATTATTTGGGCAAAAGATGGTTTCTAGGATAACAATTCCTTTGAAAAATATAAATTCTGAAATCATAATCAACAAACTCAAAACATATAGTAAGTACCCGCCAAATGTAAAACATAGTACTCCTTTCTGTGGTTGATACAAATTGTTGATTAGATGCCTTTCATCTTTGCCATCACAAAGCTGACAAGTTAACAGAGAAATACAGCATATATACAATGGGAAGTAAGGAAGGACACTGGATTATGCGTCACTGGAGAATAGATTCTGAGATGAAAGGAGGGGTCTTAAGAGTCACTGAAAATAGTTCCTAATTTTATTGATTTTGAAAGTTATACACAAAAGTGAGTTTGTTCAGTATCTCTAGGCTATTAAATGTAAGAACACAGATTTAAAAAGATGTCCCTGTCAGTCCAAAGTCTTTTCCACCATACCACCCAACCCTTGATTCAGAAGTTTGCTACTTGTTACCTATGAGACCATCAAATTCCTTTACTCTGTGAAACTCAGTTTTCTGAGCTACAAATATGATGTCATTGAACAATGTAATTTCTAAGGTCCCTTTCACCACTAAAGTTTATGATCTTGTGGTAAATATAATACAAAATGGAACATGACATAAAGTAAGTATGATGAACACATTATGATCATATGAGGTGAGGGAGAAGATCATGATAATCATAAATTATATTTGGATAAAATAGAGATAAAGGGATTGCAACTTCCAATCTTCTAAGTTTTGTAAGGTCATGAAAGCCATGTCTGGGCTTCCCATAATCTACATTTTATAGCCAGTTTTACATCAGTGACCCAACCTAGTGGTAGCAGAGGAAATTCATCCAGGATCAATACTGCATCTAGACACAAACCTGATTGGACTAATGTTATATAGGAGTTTTATTAAGGGAATGGTATAAGTGAGGGTGTGTTACTAAGGTGTGTCTCTGTATGTTGGGATGAGAAGGGTCTTGTTTATATTTTTCTTCTTACTATAGCTTAAAAGTAAATATCCCTAGAAATAAAGAACTTTATAAGCTCTAAAATAGACAATTTTGACTATGTTAAATTAAAATGTTTTATACAAAAACAAATTAGCCAAGATTAGAAGAGAAACAAAAACCTGGGGGAAAATTATGGTTTCATTTCTCAAATACATAGAGAACTGAATCAAATTTATGAGAATACAAAGCATTCTTACATTGACAAGTGGTCAAAGGGCATGAACAGGCAATTCTCAGATGAAGAAATTAAAACTCTTTGACCAATATATCCAAATAAAAATGCCCCAAATCACTATTAATTAAATGGATACAAATTAGAATAACTCTGGGGTACCATCTCATACCCACCAAACTGCCTAAAATGACAAAAAATGAAAATGATAAAAATTGGAGAGGATGTGGAAACTATAGACACTAATATACTGTTAGTGGAGTTGTGAACTGATACTAGATACTGGAGAAAAATTTTGAACCATGCCCAAAAGACCATCAAAGTAGGCATAGTTTTTGACTAAGGAATAGCACTACTTGATGTATATATCAAAGATATCAGAAATAGGGGGAAAGGACCTATTTCTACAAAAATATTTATTACAGCTTTTTGGTGTGGCAAAGCACTGGAAAGTGAAGGGAGGTCCATTAATTGGGGAATATCTGAACTGAACTGAACCAGGAGGATAATGCATACATTAATACCAATAAAGTATGATGATTGACTCTGAATGATTTAACTATTATCAGCAATTCAAGGATCTAGGACAACTTCAGGGACTCATGGAAAAAAAGACTGTCCACTACAATTGAAGGAACTGATGGAGTCTGAATGCAGATTGAGGCATGTCATTCATTCTTCATTTCCTTGATCAATTTTTCTCTAGTGTATATATGTGTCTTCTTTTATATGATAAATATTGAAATATGTATTGTATAATAACACATGTAACACCTATATCATACTATCTGTCTTCTTGGGAAGGGGGAGGTATAGAAGGGAGGGAGAGAATATGAAGTGCAAGATGCCTGGATGTCAGAAAAAATTATTGAAAATTGCACCAACATGTAATCTGGGAAAAAATTAAAAACTTATAAAAAAAGAGTAAATATCTCTTTATGAAATCTAATTGACATGACATGGTTAAATGCAACTGGTATACTAGTCATAGCTTCCTAATGATGAGGGGAAACATAGCTATTGGGGGTTTGAGCCAATGTCAATAGAAAAGAAAAATAGCCTCAAATATCTCCGTTTACTCTGTAATCCAGCGTGGGTATATGTAAGCTTCCTGACCCCAAAAAAGTGAGCTAGAGTGTTTGTTTGCCATATTAGAAAAGGTATTCTATATATTCTATGAATATTAAATATGCACAGTTAGGTATTTCTTTTATTGCAGAAAATGCTTAAACCACAAAAATTTTGTTTGTACTCCATAGCTGTTTGTTCAAAAATACTTAAAACAAAACAATCATCCGTCACCATTATTTTGCCCTTTATACATAAAGAAGGAAGGAAGGAAGGAAGGAAGGAAGGAAGGAAGGAAGGAAGGAAGGGAGGGAGGGAGGGAGGGAGGGAGGAAGGAAAG
>NC_058131.1:251064686-251067678 GCF_016433145.1 Gracilinanus agilis
GAAGGAAGGAAGGAAGGAAGGAAGGAAGGAAGGAAGGAAGGAAGGAGGAAATAAGAATTTGTCTACTTTATGCCAGATATATTGTTGTATACTTTTCAAATATTATCTTATTTGATTTTCATAACAACCTTGTGAAACAGGTGCTGTGCAGAGGGAATCTCATCCTCTCCCCCCTCCTTGATTGCCTATCTGATCCATTTCATTCTTTACATGATGAAAATTTTTGGATGGAGCCAACCTAGGTCTTTTTGGGCTCAGAACTTCCAGGAGCAGTCAGGAGGAAGGACCTGGAACCCAGCAAGGCTGAGCTACATGTGGTCAGACAGAATTAGAGTAAGGGGATTTAAATCTATGCTTATCTATCTTTTCTATTTCAAGTAATTATGAATAAACTTCATAGAAGAATAAGAACAAGGTAGACATTAATATTAAACCTAACAGTGCTATTATTATCACCAATTTACAATTAAGGAAACTGTAGGGCTGTTGACTCTCATTTGACCTCATACCTGCACTGTCATAACAACTCATAAGGTCCTGTTGTTCCTGAAGATAGGTATGGACTCTAGGACTCTTGCTATTGTTGTTCATCCTTTTGAAGAGGACCAATAACATCACAGAAGTTATATCTTGATGTGACCATGGGTTGGATTTAAGTGATGCGGATTTGCTCAGTCATTAGCCTCATTCTCTTCTCCAGAGAACTCAATTGAAGTTCAATGGCAGAACAAAAGTGAAGACAATGGTCGATGAACTCACATGAAATGTCTGACCTTGGCATCTTCAATGTCCATCCATTCTGCCACAGGAAATCTTCATATACTTCATATTCTAGATATACTCCTTAACTCGCCAATAGGTTTGAGGCCTGTCAGTAACTGCCTGTTTGCAGAGCTGGAGTGGGCTTTAAAGATAATTTAACTCAACACATTCATTTTATAGATAAAGAAACTGAGTGCTACAGTGGTAAAATGATTTGTTCTCCAAGCTTATACAGATAATTTGCTTTATAATTGTTTAAGAAAAGCAAAAAGGACCTTTCTGAAACTGTTCCACAGAAAAACAGTCCTTGAAGCACCAATTTTCTTAGTACTCATTGCAAAAGCATTTATAACATTCTTTAAATGGAGTAAATATAAAACTCACCCTATGCATTCCTAAGTCTGTCTTTAAGCCATGTGTCTTTGCTGAGCCTGCAAATGCACCTCGAAGACAACAGAGACATTTGTTAATAACCTGCTATCAAGTAGGGAGAAAGGTCACGAAGGAGATGTAGAGCTAGTGGAATGGTAGTAGTTCATGCAGTCAAACTCAAGCATTCCAGCTAAGAATGCTAAAAATCATTCAAAAGGGCATTTTTTTCTGATTTTCATCTTTTCTTGAAATGCACTTCTATACATTAGCACTGCTTTCTTGGCCCCTCACTGCAGACCAACATAGCATTTTAAAATTTAATATGGCTCCCTTTAATGGATAATACTGGGTTTATGTAAATATGATTTTCCATGATACTATTTTATATTAATGTATGTTCTTTGTGTAAATATTTCATAACAATTTTATGTGCTACTTTATGGAATGCCTAATGCAATGCTCTGGAATGTGTATTTATGAAAAGGCATCAATTGAGGTCTTAATTTTCTTCTGACATGTAGTTGTTATTTGAATTCGGGATACAGAAAAAAAAAACAAAACACAGAACTGAGAGACTGGAGGACTGGGTTCTTGTCCTAACCAGGCATATAACCTTGGGCAAATTATTTTACTTCTTTTGGCTTAATTTTTTCTTTATAAATTGAAGGCTTTGGACTGGAGTCTCACTAAAAACAATTCCAACTTATTCTACAATTTGAATTCAACAATTAAACAAACATATTATGTGCAAAGTACTTCATATAACACAAAAGAAAAAAGGTAAACATAACAGAATATTGGAGTTTGGAGGAAGCATATAGATCACTCATTTAATCTTATAATTTTAAGAATGAGGAACCCATGGGAGTGAAGTATTTTGTCCTGCTTCGTACAACTAATTTTTGGTAGAAACAGTATTAGAAACTGGGTCTTAGCTCAGTCCATTTCTCATTTCAATAATTTTTGCTTGCCTCATTGTCTGAAAAACAATCATTATTTATTTTTGCAGCTAATAATCTCCCTAGATTATCTAAAATTTGGGGCTGTTGGACTGACCATTATTAGAAACAGTGATTAATTTTGGGAATCCATTTGTCCAGTTAGCTTTCATTTTGATTGTTAGACATGTATTTATATCATTTTTAAGTTGAGGGCTGAAACATTCCATCATCACTCCTGCTGCATTGCAATAAATAAGCTTCATTAGCAGTGAAAGTTTTAATTTCTTTGTAGAAGATGCAATTGATACTGATTAATTTCATCTTTCATTCATTCTCCAACTGCAAAAAAATTTGCTGTAGAACCCAAAGATCAGGTATATTTCATTCTTTATTGAGCAACTAACAAAAAGAAATGCATTCATATTATTCAGGAAGCAATCATGGACATACTTTATAGCTCATTTATATCAATATCAGACTAATTCAATGACAAGTTAAACATTGTGGCCTTTAATCATGGAAAACTGTAAGGGATTTCAGCTGAATAAATTAGTGGTAATTAACTATAAATGAGCTGCACACATGAAGCTCATTATTTTTAAGTTGTGATATCCTTTTTTAATATAGTAGAGTCCTTTTTTTCTGATGTACCAGATGCCAATTTGTCCCAAACAACCACAGTGACAAAATTGTATCATCCATTTGGTCCACATACTAGGCTGGAGAATTAAAGTTGGAATGAAAAGTAATTTGAATCTCATTCTTTAACAAAAAAGGAAAATGCTTCTTTTTCAATATCCGTACAGGAAATGAGGGGGGGGGAGAGAGAGAGAGAGAGAGAGAGAGAGAGAGAGAGAGAGAGAGAGAGAGAGAGAGAGAGAGAGAGAGAGAGAGAGAGAGAGAGAGAGAGAGAGGAG
>NC_058131.1:251067716-251096162 GCF_016433145.1 Gracilinanus agilis
GATGATGATGATGATGATGATGATGATGATGATGATGATGATGATGATGGAAAGATAATTATAAGATAATTATTTATAAAGCAATTACTATATGCCAGGGACTGAGCTGTGCTAAGCATTGCTGTTACAAATATGAGCAAACAGTATAGTTCTTGCCTTCAAATAGATTATATTTTAGTTGATGAAACAATGTATAAAGGAGAACTGGAGGGTAGAAGAGGCTGGTACAGGGGTTCAATAACAGGGAGGGCAGTCCTTCCTGCCACATTACTTTAGCTCATGGTTCTGTTTTCTAGCATTTGAAGAATTGCCAACTGGCATTCCCAGATTCCTTTCACTATTTTTTCCCACTCCACAGAACAGTCTCCCTGTCTCTTTGCCAGCATCTCCCATTTCACACTCCTCTCGAGTGTGAGGGAGGGGATCAGTGACCATTAATCATATCATAGGGGTGCAGGTCAGACATTATGGGGGGGAAAAGCACTGTACCAGCTTTACTGGTACAGCTACCCCCATATCCGTGAATCACCTCTTCCTCTAATAGAATTGCTCCCAGTATTAGAATTATTACAGGTCTTCGTGATGGGATGTGCACTTGTTATTCAAGGCCAGACTAAGACTCATCACTTCTGAATATGTCTACTAGAGCTCATGGGGATTACTATTCACATTATTGCAAGAAACTCTTATTTTGATGTACTTGTGGATTCTTTGAATTAAACAACAATTTTTCAAAAAATGGAATGTGTCCAAATTTAGTGTCCAAATATGTGCTGACTCTATTTACATTTTATTTTTTACAAATTTGCATCATAAATTTATCATAGCAATTCATAGATCATGTAATTTATATATCAGAGATATTATGATAGAGTGACTAGAGAACCAACATTAGAATCTTAAAACCTGTGTTTGAATCCTGCCTCTGACATATATTGGACTCTAATCAAGGACAAATTGCTTATGTCCTCAGAGCTTTGGTCAACTCTTACAAGACTAGAACATTCAGAGAAGGTGCCAAACCTATATTGGAGGAGCTCTTTATAACAATGATCTGATGATAATTTTATGTTGTGGTGATAATTATTCTTAACACTCATGATGAGGATATGTTTCCTTGATTTGCATCAGTTGTCCCCCAGGCTGTGTGTATTTTTTCTCCTCACCTTCATGTCTTAGCCTCCTTCATGATTCTATTCAAAATCTAGCTTCTTCAGGAGGCCTTTCCTTGTCCCCTTAGCTGTTACTGCCTTCCCTACATAAATATTATTTTCCTGTATAACTTGGTTGTTCCTAATTATTTATATACTCTTTCCTCCATTGGAATATCAAGTCCATGAGGGTAGGAACCATGGTTTTAAATTTTGTGTAACCTCAGTGCTTGCTATATTGTTGAGTACAGAGTGAGTGCCTAAAAGTACTTCTTAACTGACTTAGTAATGTCTCCATATACACAAGAAAACCTCATAAGAGCAAGGACACCAGTGTGGGGTGTGTGTGTGTGTGTGTGTGTGTGTGTGTGTGTGTGTGTGTGTGTGTGTGTGTGTGTGTGTTGGGGAATTAATGGGTATCTTTTTTTCATTTCTGCTTTATAGAAGATTTAATCTTCAAATTTTCCTTAAGTCATATTGAAACATCTTTATGTCTTCAATTTACATCAAGACACCCCTAATAGAAATCATGACGGTAGCAACTTTCATTGATGTAATGTTTTATAAAATACTTGTATCATAATAACCCTATCAGGTCAGTAGAGTAAGAATTTTTATTTTCATTTAACGAAATAGGAAATTGAATTTCAGAGAAATTGAGCAGCTTGCTCACTAACAGACACTAAGAATGTATGACTAACACCTTTCCTTTTATGTTATCCTAGGCTGACTATAACATGTGTGTATGTTTGTGTGTGTGCATGTGAGGGAGTGGTGAGGAAAGGGGAGAGGAAGGAGGGAGAGAGAGGGAGAGAAAAAGAGAGAGACAGAGACACAGAGAGAGAGAGAGACAAAGAGAGAAAGAGAGACAGGGAGAAGTTTTGTAATAGAATTTTGAAAATAACAAATAATCCAGCATTCTCATTTTGCAGATGAAGAAACTGAAGACCAGAGAATATAAGGGGTCAAGTTTAAATAGTAAATGGTAGAGTCATGATTTAAACAATGACAGTCTGAAACAAGACTCAGTTTTAGAATGAAGATGTTAAGATATTAACTCTATGCCTAGGGGACAGCTGGTACATATCTTTATCATAATTTTTATGAGTAATTATTCTGTTATGCCATAATACCTCTCTGAAATATTTTAGGCAGAAGTTGGAATCTAGCATTGTTACAAAACAGCCATGTCTAATTGATTATTGAATTAATTTTATCTAAAATTGGTGTGAATTTAGGGGGTTATTGAGTACATGATTCCATTAACAAAAATAATAAATAACACTATTTTTCTTGTCATTAATAAGACATTAGTTCTCTCTGCACTCTGTCTCCTATTATTTCTATGAGAGTTAGCAATATAAGTACATTGAATTTGATAAGCAATATTCACTTCTCAGAATATTGCCTATATAAATGCTATAAGAAAGAAGAAATTAGGATGGAAAAAGGAAAATTCTTATATTTTCCATTTATATATATACTTCTGACTATATATTGGAGTTGATGCTGAATTTATTCATGCTCTGAACAAAAATTCCTTATATGTCTATGAAAGGCACTTTTCAAGACCCTAATATGACATGTATCCTATTTCCCAAATATCTTATATGTAGTCTAACTAATTTTAGTAATTAGACCCAATGTTCTCAAAGAGAGATTTAGAAAAATATTACCTACATAATTTAAACCATTGATAGGACATATGTAGAAGAAAGTCTCTGATAAAGAGCAATATAAATTGATACACCAAGGTCCAATCTGCACATAATCCAACCAAATGTTTTTCTTTAAATAAGATTCTCAGGAAAGAGGGGAGTAATAGGCATGAAATTTAATGAACTTAGGTGCACTAACTTATTGAAGTAGTGCTCTTTGTATGAGAAATGAACATTTAATATGTACATGTGGTATATGCTGCCCTATTTCATCTCATCTCTATGCATAGTAGATTTCAGTTAAGATAGATTTGGGCAATCCCCCTTTGCTCATTCCATTTGCATGAATGTGGTATTTGGATTAATAAAAAATGTGTGTATGTCCCAAATTGAACATTGTCATAAAAACACTCTGGCTATCTTGCAAGGACAGAGGAGATCCCTCCAGTGCTTTTAAAAGGATCATAGGTCAAAATAGACTTTCACTGGGAATACAGAAAATTTGTAAGATGCTTTGCTTCCAGCTAAGTGGCAGTAAGATAGGCCCAATTGTTTCCAACCTTTGGAAATCATTAAATAAGTCCAAGGAACCATCTGGTGCTTAAAAATCAGTGTCTACAGATCACTAGGAACAAAAGACAAATATATCAGCATCATCAAGAGAATTTAATTTCAATTCTATTCTATGGCACTGATTTGATGGCCGTAGGACACAAGGTCAAGAAAAACATATGGTGCCACACATAGGTAACATTATAAGAAGGAACTCTTGATCTAATCTTCTTCATTTCCACTATTACCAATCACACTATCAATAGTACACAGGAACATGGAATAATTAAATATTCTTATAATATGTGGCATAGTGTTTCTTCCTAATATTTAGGATAGAAGCTGGGAAATTTATGCATATACATATGTTACGTGTATGTATGTGTTTATACATAAGTTTCCATATTATCACTTTATTTTATATTATCTTTTAAGTATTAAGTAGCTGAAAACTATACTGGGACTTTGAGGACATCATGAATGTATAGCTATTCTTTCTCTCTCCTCTAGATAGATAGATAGATGATAGATAGATACATAGATAGATGCATAGATAGATATATAGATACATAAATATACAGATACATAGATAGAGATAGAATAGATAGTTAGATACTGATATAAATTCCGGTATCATTTTTGGTCTCTATACATACACACACAGAAGATATGGGATCCTAGGCAAGTTACTTAGGTTTTTCAGCCTCGATTTTCTCACTTGAAAAATAGGGATAATAGCCTCTAACCCTGAAGGTGGTTGTGAAGAAAAAATGAGAAAATATTTTTAAATGCTTCACAATCTTAAAAATGCCATATTATGTATGGTAATATTTAAAATATATCTCCATAGATTCTTTTGGTGCTACATATTTTCCTTCTTTTTTAAGCTTTTTCAGTATTATCCAACGTATTAGACTTTTGGTTTTATAAGTATAAGTGCTCATTACTGATCAAAGTCTTCTCAACAGAGGTTGTGATGAATTTTTTGGCCACAGCAACTCATTAAACAGTCTACTAAAGCAGAGAAAGGTTACCATCTGTATCCATAAAGGCTATACTCTTTCTATTAAATTCAAGGATCCTTGAAGTGAGGAAGTTAGTAAATATTAGTTCACAAATGAGTCTGATGTGTGTGGGCCAAGAAAAATGAAAAGGTATCCAGGTCTCTTTATTTTTAACTGTATTACTGTTCACCTGCCACAAAATTCCATCTTTTTTAACATCGCTACTCAATCATAATGCTATGTGACTACAAATTAAAAAGCACCATGATAGCAGAAGAATCAAAACTAGAGATTAAGCAAAAGCAATGAAATAGAAAGCAAAAAGTATTTAAGTGCCTACTATGTGCTAGGGACTGTACTAAGTGTTTTGCAAATATTATCTTATTTGAATGAGATTGGGATGGGAAAGAAAACAGTAGGTTTAGTATAAGTAGGCTACAACACATTACCAAACTAAAAGAAATCACCATAAAAAGATAGGAGGGTTGGTAATCCAAAGAGAGTAAAGTATTAAAGAAGGACAACTTGATTTTACTTAGACAGCTTTGAAATATTAAAGAATTCACTGAAAGTAATCCAACATATTGAACACATGTTTATTGGAGTTATTTATAACAAGAAATACCCAAAATGGTAATAACAGGAAAGATTTAGATGCATTTCAAGAGAGGCAGTGTCCACTCTGATGTTTTTCTATCTCTAAATCAATTATTCTATGAAATTAAAGAAGATTATGGATCCACTAATATATGGAATTGCTTATTGGAGTGTTAAACCCTTCAAAGAGAAAATCAAAACCATTTGATAATCATTATCTTTCTAACGTTCTTTACATGGAGCACAAAATGTGGTATGGTAATTTAAATAACAAACAAAGCAACCAATCAACAAAAGAAGACCTTTCCCCCCTTCCCCCGCCCACTTTACTTTTGCTTCACTTTCTTGTTTTGTTGTTGTTATTGTTATTTATTGTGAGTAGATGGGACAAACCTTTGGAGAAGTTCTAGTATGAACTCCATGGACATGGACTTATGATAGGTCTATAATTCTTAATCTTACCTATACAATCCAGGAGATTGTATGAGTGATTATGACAGAAGAGATTTAGAATTAGAAGGTATCACAAAGATCATTTAGTTTAGCCCCTTCATTTTATAGATGAGGAATTCAAGGCCCAGAAAGGTTGTGACTTACCAAAAGTCATATAGATAGCAAATAACAAAGCTGGGATTTGAACTTCGATTTCCTGATTCCAAATCAAAGTCTCTTCAAGTGCACCTGTACATAATCACCTCTACTTTCATTCTCAAATGAAGATAGTAAAATGTATTGCATTTATTGTAAGGCTAAAGCTAATTGTCTTGTTTCGTAAACACTTTCACACACAGTGGACAGTTAGAATTAAAATCAAAGCCCTTGGTTCAAATCTCAGATATGCTACTTTTTAGTTGTGTGACATTGGATAAGTACTGCTCCTCTTGGCCTCAGTTTCCACTTATGTAAAATGACAGGGTTGAATTAGATGACTACTAAGAAAATTTCTATGTACAAATCCTTTGAGTCTACCCATATGTTTATTTATTTTACAATTTTACATTTTTAAGATTAATATATTTTTATTGAACTGATTCTGAATTATATCCATAAATGTAGATAAGCTCAATACTTATATCTATGCAAATAACAACCTGTTTCTTAGTGGAGAAGTCTCAAAGACTTGCCTGAGGCTGTGAGGAGGAGGAGGAGAAAGAAGAAGCAACTCATAAGTTGTTTTAAAGAAAGGGCTTCCTAAGAAATATGTGTTGGTGTAATTCAAGGATGAGATGTAAATGGACATATATCAGCTCGTGCCTTTGTGACGATGACATTTCACTGTGCAATTTTATGAACTTTATTTGCTATCACAACTTTCTCCATATGTCTAGGTACATAATGCAATAGAAAAACCACTGAATTTCAAATTAGAGGACCTTGTTTCAAGGCCCAGTTCTTACTAGCCATGGTAGCACACACTTTTAATCCTAGCTATCTAGAAGTCTAAGGCTGCTGGCTCCCTTGAGCTACAGAGTTCTAAGGTACAATGGGCTATACCAGTTGTGTATCTGCATTAAGCCTGGCAATAATATGGTGAACTCCCAAGAAGGTGATGGGGAGGACCACGTTGCCAACGTAAGGATTAAACCATGCCAGTCAGACACGGAGCAGGTAAATGCTTTGATGCTAATTACAAGTCAGATTGGCCTGTAAGTAGTCCCCACAATTTCAGAATGTATCAGTTGTAGGAGATCTAGTTTAAAAAAAATCTATATAGCTACTCAGTACCTATGTGACCTTCAGCAAATCAATTAATTTTTATGCACTTAGTTTCCTTATCTATAAAAGGAGAGGGACATATTAAATAGCCGCTAAATTCCCTTCAAACATTAAATCCCAGAATCTGCCTTCACATAGGGAGCCTATTTTTAGAATTCTAGTTCCTAGAGGACAGAGAATACTTTCTGAATTTCCCTTGAAGAGAACCTGGCAGAACAAACAAGCTACTTGGTCTAGGTGACCACTTTTCAATTCCCACAAAATAGTATCTATTGTTGAGCATTAAGAGAGACGAAAGTCATGCAAGCTGTCTAATAAACAATGACAAATGGCCTCTGCTAGAAGAGGAGAGGAATTCTTTGGGGGGGAAAAGAGAGAAAGACACATTGTAAAATAGGAAATAATCTTGGGTATTAATGATAGCATAAATCACTTATCCAGTACTTTAGAAAGGCTCATACATCCTAAATGTAATTGTTATATTTTATGTCAACTATTTTAACATTAGCAGTGTGAACAGAGTCCTGAAACATTTGTACTGAAATAAACCAACTGGGAATGAGTGGTAATGTTGAGTTTGAGGAAAGATAATATAAAGATTGATAACTTATAGATGAGACAGTGAATCTATTTTGGACATATGCAGGTCCATAGTAGAGATTAATAATGCACTGCCAGAAGCAGTTGGTGGCCCAACATGCATCCTACCTCTTCTCTTATTTGGGATTAATGTGTTAGAAGTTCTATTTTTGAGGACAAGTTCTTTCATTTTTTTTATGCCAAGCATTGTGCATTATTAGCATAATGCTTTAGAAGCCAATATGGGAAAAAGTAAAGACAGGAACCCTATAATGTTTAAGGGCTGAAAAGTCTAAGGTTTCTTGGCAGATGATAAAATCTAATTTTCTAGGTTGCCTTTATCTGTGGAGATCACATTGCTTACCATTGAAGTCTAGCCAAAAGCAGAGTCAAATCTGGCACTTTTTAAGAGCTGTGTTAGAAAACTGGAAAACAATAGGAGAAAATCAAAGCACAGTAGCCCTCTCATGAAAGGCTCTGGAGGAATTAATTGTAAACAAAGTTTTGTAGGCAATGAGAGGCAATGGAGATTCTTTGGATACATATTCACATATACCTGCTTTTTAGTCTGGAGAGTTAATTTTGTGGTCAAAAATGTAAATTGATTTCACATTTCTCTGTTCTCTAGCCAAACTAGCCTACTGATTCACTCACAGGATATTTCATCTCCCACCACTTTGTCTTTGTCCACGTTGTCCTTTAATGCCTGTTATTTTTTGCCTTTGTCTAAGCTTTTCTTAGAATTTCTAGCTACTTTCAAGTTTTAATTCAAATGCTGTGCCCTACAAGAAATTTTTCTGAAACTTTACTTCCTGTTGAATTACTTTAGATTTACTTTGTCTCTAATTTATCTTTTTGTGATTTCTTCTAGTACATGCCTGTAACAATCTCCTCGTCACTATTCTGACTGCCAACCTTCTTGGCTCCTTTAAATCCCAACTAAAATCCTATTTTCTGTAAGAAGCCTTCCCTATGATTCTCTATATGATTCCAATGCTTTCTCTCTTTTATTTCATATTCATCCTGTACATCATTTGCTTTGAATATCTTTGTTTGTATGTTGTCTCCCTCATTAGATTGTGACCTCCTTGAGACTTCACAGGTACAATCATTGCCTCTTTTTGTATCTCCAGAGGTTAGCACAGACCCTGTCAAAGAACACATATTTAATGAATGTTTATTGACTTGAATGAATGAAGCAGAAGTTCCTTTAGGGCAGGAATCATTTAATATTTTTGTCTATAATTCCCAGTC
This sequence comes from Gracilinanus agilis, assembly GCF_016433145.1. NCBI lineage: Eukaryota > Metazoa > Chordata > Mammalia > Didelphimorphia > Didelphidae > Gracilinanus > Gracilinanus agilis. The sequence goes on from NC_058131.1 coordinate 251,076,228, forward strand.
TATACACTCGAAATGTTGTACAGAGTAGGCTTTTAAAAATGCTTATTAGAATTAATTTATTTGAATAGGAAACAAAGAAACTGGTGTTAACAAGATGAATTTAAATAATGAAATATTTAATTCAACCAATGATAATACTCTGCTACTAGCTAACTGGTGACTTATGCAAGCCAAATTAATTCTCTAGAAAACATTTTCCTTATAACTAAAATGGGAAACCTGTAGGTCTTTCAAAGGGATCGAATGGGAAGATATCCTAAATATGTTATAAATGTGATTATTGATGAAATAATTACTTAAGAAAAGTAATTTTATACCCTTATCTTCTGTCTTTATTATCAATTCTAAAGTAGAAGAGTGGCAAGGTCTAGGCAATTTTAGTTAAGTGACTTTCTCAGGGTCATATAACTAGGAAAAGTAAATTTTTAAACCTGTAATTTCTGTTTAGTAACAACTCTAAGACAAAAGAGCAAGGGCCAGGCAAGCAGTATTAAGTGATCTCTCCAGGATCACACAGCTAGGAAGTATCTGAGACCAGAATTGAACCCAGGTCCCCCCAACTTCAGACCTGACTCTCCATCCCATGTGCCACATAGCTGCCTCTGTTTTTTTTAAATATAAAAAATATTAATAATATCATGCGATTTTCTTTTTGAAGAGTTTGTCAGTGGGGGAGAAACTTCATTAAAATTCCTTTCAAACTTCATGCTTTGGGGACTCTCTCTAGGACTAGCACTTTCCCTTGGTATTAAACAAGGCCAATAACATGACCAAACTAAAGCTAAACTGGCATGAATTATTCAGAGCAGCAGGAACAGCAGCTGTTATTCTATTTGTCTCTAATTTTGAAGGGTGGAGAATTGGAGGGCAGCTCTGACAACACCAGGGGGGAAGAGAAGATAAATGGTTGCCCTGAACCTCATAAGCTGCAACATCTGTAGTGCTGTATTTGATTTGGTAGTGGAGACCATGGCGCCTGCTGTTGGTAATAAGGGAAACAAATTGGTTGGAGTGAATGTATGCATGCTCAGACAGGTAGAGGAAACTGTCAGCCCTGCGAAGTCGGGGAGCAAATTTGAGTTTAAGAATGATCACAAGTCTGGAAAAACTGCCTTCCTGGCCAAGAAGCTACTCAAGGGAAAGATGGAATTTAGAAACATGCATAAAGAAAAATGAGTGCCAAAGAAGAGCTTTTTTTTTTTCTATACAACCAAAATAAAAAGTCATCCCTTTCCCTCCCTCTCCAAAAAATAAACAAACATTGAGTAGCAACCCAGTGGAAACCTCCTCTGTCTTCTGGATGATTTTTATGTCTTTGAACCTATGGAAATTAGATGATACTTTTGAATTGGAGGGAAGAGAGGAGGAGGAGGGGATGTTGTCATGAATGTAGACTATTCAATCAAAGAATCACTGAATTTTCAAACTACAATGGAACATGGAATTCACACCGTCCTGTTTTTTGTCCCATTGTAGCATTGTAAAGCTTGTTATATGTTCTCTTCCCCTAACATTTTAGGTTTATAGGGGTTCTGGAGAAGGACCTGGATCAATTTTGCCAGATAGCATAAAAGACAGAGTGCTGGACCTGGAGTCAAGAGGATCTGGGTTCAAATCCTGCCACAGACTCTTCTGGCTCTATGTCTTTGAGCAAATCATTTAACCTTTCTGAGCTTTAGTTATCTCAATAGTAATATTAAAGAATTAGAATGGGTGGTTTCTGAGTTATCTACCACCCCTAAACCTATTAGGTTATCTCTTCTGGATCCAATTATTATTTTGTAATGTTAAAGGCAGAGAAAAAAAATTAATGAAACCCTATAGAAGAAGAAAATTTCTCTTACTAACTCTTAAATTCTCATCCCCAAACAACAACAAAAAATTCTTATAAGATTTGGCCAAAGTAGTCATTGCCAGCATATGATCAATTATTTGAGGCCATGAACAAACAAAAATCTAGCCAGATAAAATGTCATGAAAGACATGAGGAAAGAGAGATCATTTTCACCTGGAATTAGTAAATGAGTAGGGAGAGATAGGAGAGAGAAGCAAGAAAAAGAGTATGGAAAGGCTTCCTAAGTGGCTTCTTGGGAATGCTTTTGGGCCATAGAACTTATTATTGAATGGACCTTAAAATGATCTATTTCAGTTCTCTCATTTTATAAAGAGCAAAACTGAATGCCTTGGAGAGAAAGTGACTTGCCCGAGGTCACAGAGGTAGCAGGTAACTAACTCATGAAGGTGGGGTACAAACTCAGATCTCGAGATTCAAATTCCAGTGTTCTTTCCCCTGTAAGTAGAGTTGTGTTGGCAAATATTTAACAACCATCTCTCCAGGAAGTAAAAGGAAACTTGACAAACTTTTAAGTTTAATGCTATTAATATTTTTTTTAAATTTAAGCAAGCAACAAAATAATAAATCAAACATTGATGTGTATTTTTGCCTATTTTTATATCATAAACACTCTGAAAATTTAACAATGGGCTGGCTCCAGCACATATCTGCTTTCTGTAACACAGACCTTAAAGGAAGGAAATTAAAATAAGATACTAATCTGTTTTATAGTTCAGTGGATATGATTTGTTCTATAGATGTCTAAGTCCTGAGCCACCTAGGTGGCACAATGGATAGACCGCTAGGCCTAGAGTCAGGAAGACTCTTCATCTTTCTGAGTTCAAAACTGTTCTCACACACTTACTAGCTAGGTGATCTTGGGGAAGTCATTTAACCCTATTAGCTTTAGTTCCTCCTTAGTAAAATGAACTGGAGAAGGAAATGGCAAAACACTCCAATATCTTTGCTAAGAAAACTCCATGGGATCTTGCAGAATTGGACATGACTCAAATGAATGTCTAAATCCTATAAGAAGATAAGAAAGAGGCAGCTAAATAGTACAATGGATAGAGTGTTGGACCTGGAGTCAAGATGACTTGAGTTCTAATCTGACCTCAGGTACTTGCTACTTGTGTGTCTCTAATAAAGTAATTGAGACTTGTCAACCTCAGTTTGCTCATCTGTATAATGGAGATGATGTTACCTATTTCACAGGGTATTTTGTGAGGGGAAAAAAATTGGATTTATAAGATACTTTGCAAATACTGAAATGTTACAAAAAACGATAGCTATTGTTTTTTTTAATTTTTTTCAAACACTTATTAATATTCATTTTTAGCATGGATAGCTATTGTTTTTATTATTAGCATTGTTCTACTAGACATTTGCATGTGATTTCTTCATTTTCTGAAAAGGAGCAGTGATCAGTTCCAAAATTCTACAAAATAATTAGAAAGTATTCATTATCAAGATTTATAGATTTATTGGATTGTTGGCGAGTGAAATTAATTCTGAAATCAAATTTTAAAAGACTTAACTGCATATTTATTTAGGAGAAGGAAAGAAGGGATCCTATCATTGTCACTAATACATCCACTGCTGGCCTATCTTTCCGAATGAAACAAAGGACAATCTCAGACCTAGAGTCAGGTATCCTCTACCTGTCTGACTCTGTAACACAGATCATCACTGCTCAGATGGGGCACAGAGTTCAACTACAGACACACACATCAAAGCACCCACCCACCCAAACACCCACACCCCCATACCCAATAACAACAACAACAACAACAACAACACACACACACACACACACACACACACACACACACACACACACACACACGGCATTCCTGGAGAGAACACAAATGCTTTATGAGAGGCTCTCTTCCTCATGCACACAAAAGCCAACACAATGCATATTATTTATTATATAGATAAATGGAAATCTCTGTTCTAAGTGCTATGAAACCAGAAGCAGCTAGTTCTAACCTGGAGTTAGAAAAACTTGATCAAATTCGAATTAAAACACTTCCAAACTGTGGGACTCCGGAAAAATTACTGTTTCAGCCTCAGTTCTCTCATCTGTAAAATGAGAATAGCTGTGCCTGCCTGCCAGGGCTTGTGTGAGGATCAAATGAAATATTTGTAAAACACAATGTATGGCACATGGTGGATGCTGATAAATGCACCTTTTTTGGGTTTTTTTTGAAGAGTTTCTGGTTATTCATTTCTATACTTTTCCACATATTGTACTGTGATTCTTGCAAAGATGGAATGGTTTTTATCAGATGTAGGAAAATATTCCATAATTGTATTAAATACCTGCTCTTTCCTTAAATTGAGTGTTACTGAAAATCCTATTCTCCATTCTGGCCTCAACTTTTCTAACTCTGTCACTGCAATAAATCTTAATGTAGCATTATCAAATGGAGCACTCTGTTGAGACAGGATTCAAAAAGAATAAGTTATTTTAAATCTCCCAGAAATAGAAGGATCATAGCCTGAAAGATGGCTTTATTTTATCATAGGTAGAAAGAATTAGTACTTATATAATACTTTTTATAGGCTAGGAGCCAGTTTAGTTTTTAATTCTTTAAGAATTGATCATCTCAAATGAGCAGAACCGGCAGAACCTTATACACAGAGATGGATACATTATGGCACAATCTAATGTAATGGACTTCTCTACTAGCAGCAATGCAATGACCCAGGACAACTTTGAGGGACTTATGAGAAAGAACACTGTCCACATCCAGAGAAAGAACTGTGGGAGCAGAAACGCAGAAGAAAAACATATGATTGATCATATAGTTCAGTGAGGATATGGTTAGGCTTTTGATGTCAGAGGATCACTGTACTGTAAATATGAACAACATGGAAATAGGTTTTGAACAATTATATGTGTATAACCAAGTGGAACTGCTTGTCAGCTTCAGGATGGGGGAGGAAATAAGGGGAATCATGTAACCATAGAAAAACATTATAAAAAATTAATTAATTAATAAAATAATTGATCATAGAACTTGTGGATTATTCATTCCCGTTGGTTATGTTGCCTTGTTAGTTTTGTTGTTATTAAATTTTTCAGTCATGCCTGACTCTTCATGATTACAATTGGAGTTTTCTTGGTAAAGATACTAGAATGGTTTGCCATTTTCTTCACTAGCTCATTTTATAGATGGGAAACACAGGCATACAGGGGTAAGTGACTTGCCAATAGTCATACAGCTATTAAGTGTCTGAGGTCAGATTTAGACTCATGAACAAACCCAGTACTCTATCTACTCAGTTACTTTAACTGGACACTCATGGGAGGAAAGAGTTTTAGTCACTTTTAAGATGAAAAAATGTGATGTGGTATCATTATATCACCACTATGCTTGCTTCTATTGCCATATCTATCAGCAAAAACATTTCCAATTACTTCACGGTAACCATAGCATAACAATGAGAGAAGTTCTGACAAATATTCAGAAGCCTGAGGGTGTCTATTTAGAACACTCTTTCTAGTGGAAGTCTTAAACAGGTATATCGTGTACCCATTTAGCTTAAAGTCAGTTATATGTTTGGACACATTTTTCTGAGAGTGCTAAAATACTCTTAAGTGCTCTAAATGCTCCAGTGGGACATGGTTTGGGGTATTTTTTTTATTTTTATTTTTAATATTTTCCCATAGGAACATATTTCATGTTCTTTCCCTCTTCCCCAACCCCCTAACCCCACTTAGCCAAAGCACAATTCCACTGGGTTTTACATGTATCATTGATCAAGACTTAATTTCATATTATTGATAGTTGGGCTAGAGTGATCATTTAGTGTCTACATCCGCAGTAATATCTCCATCAGCCCATGTGTTCGAGCAGTTGTTTTTCTTCTGTGATTCTCCTCCCACAGTTCTTCCTCTGAATGTGGCTAGTTTTCTTTCTCATAAGCCCCTCAGCCTTGCTCTGGATCCTTACATTGGATGCTAGTAGAGAAGTCTGTTCTGTTCATTTGTACCACAGTGTATCAGTCTCTGTGTACAATGTTCTCCTGGATCTTCTCCTCTCACTCTGCATCAATTACTGGAGGTCATTCCAGTTCACATGGAATTCCTCTAGTTCTTTATTCCTTTGAGCACAATAGTATTCCATCACCAACAGATACCACAATTTGTTCAGCCATTCCCCAAATGAAGGACATTCTCTCATTTTCCAATTTTTTTGCCACCACAAAGAGCTCGGCTATAACTATTTTTGTACACGTCCTTTTCCTTATTATCTCTTTGGAGTATAATCCAAGCTGTGCTATGGCTGGATGAAGAGGCAGATAGTCTTTTAAAGCCCTTTGACCATAATTCCAAATTGCCATCCAGAATGGTTGGAGGTTTGGGGTATTTGTATGAAAACTGTTCTTCGAATTTTAACATGCAAAAGAAAGGAGAAAAGGGGGTAAAGCAAAAAAAATCACCTCAAGAAATTACCTTATTCTAGACATAAATATTTCTCAGTAAAGTTAGGTGAGACCTTGTGGTGACTGATTTCTGGAAAGAATATCACACTTTTCTCCCCTTCACAAAGAAGGCTGAGCTGCTGTTGTTGTTGTTGTTGTTGGTGGTGGTGGTGGTGGTGGTGGTGGTGGCGGCGGCCTTGGTAGTGGTGTGTGGTAGTTTTTTTTTTTTTTCAATAAGTCTCAGCAAAAATGCACTTTTCTCCAAATATGTGGTCACACAAAACCTTGCTAAAAGTCTGGAGTGTTCTATAAACCTAGGAACTGAGAGAATGAAAATTTGGGAGCTTTCCATAGACCTTGAATGTTTGGATACACCATGTGCTTTCAGCACAATGAGAAGCTGTACAAAGATACTGTCATATGAAGAATTATATAATAGAAAAAATTATGGACTTATAGCAAGAGTTATTCTTCTCTTGGTTCCATTATTTTGCAGATATTTAAGAACTCGCCTCACATCTATAAATTTTAATTTCTTCATGAAATGGGGACAATAATATTTTTACTACCTTCCTTCATAGTGTTGTTGTGAAAATCAAATGGGACAATACATTACAAAGTACCTTTCAAGCTTAATGTTTTATACAAATCTTAGTATTATATTATTCTCATATTTTTCAATAGAGTTCAGATAAAAACACTTGTATAAGTTGCTCTCCTTTTTTACAATTAATATTCTGCAAACTATTGCTTAGGTGGAAAAAAGACTGCTTTTTAATAATTAAAATAATAAGATAGAACTATATCTTCATTAGGCATACTGAAAGTATTTCTAGTACATCCAGTAGCAGACAAGATGATGGGGATGATATTTTCTGGGTTCCATTCCTGCATGGCTTTAAGTTCTTCTGCTAGGTCTTTATATTTTGAGAGTTTTTTTTTTAATTCTATGTAGTTCCGATATTATAAGTATTTCTTATGATATATATTAAAAAGATTTTCCTTAAATTTTTATGGATAAATGCTATGTAATGGGGATCTAATTGCAATGGTTCTGTCTGTGTTATTTCCAGTATTAGTTCCAGTAAAATTTATTTAATTTTCAGTGATATTTTGGGAATTTGTATTTGTTCTATGGAGATTTTTTATTTGTACTTTATGAAAGAAAGTGAGCTTCTGGTATATAATTCTGGCTACTTCTTTATCTTAGTATTTAGTAGTAACTAAATTTTTGAAAGTTTGTAATATGTTATTTAGTTTCTAAAACTTCTATAGATAATGTGCATCTATTAAGAAGTCCAAGTTCCTAAAAGAGTACTATGTAATTTTTGGTGGGAGTCTTATATCACTATCATACTCCTTTTTCACCTATATTTTAACAATCATTATTATTTTAAAGATTTCAGGAATGCAGATCAAAGCATATGATTTTCCTCTTTAATTTATTCAGTTTTTATTTGAGGGATTGGGTTTATATGATTATTCACTTACAAAATGAACAGTATGGAAATATATTTTGCATGGTGATACCTATATAACCCAGACTGAAATGCTTGCCAGCTCAGGAAGGGAATGGAGGAATGGAGACAATTTGAGTCATATGACTTTGGAAAACTTATGCGGAAATATTATTTTATGGAATTAGTAACATAAGATATTTTTTATAAATTAAATAAATAATAAATGAATAAAATTTAAAAAAATGTTTTCTTTCTCATTTCTGCAGTTGTGTTCATAGGATAATAGAAGATAAATCAGAGACCTTTAAGTCCAAACTTCTAATTTAAGAGATGGGGTAACTGAGGCACAAAGATCTTAAGTAACTTGGGTCACATACTTAGTAAATCTTGAGGCATGATTTGAACCCAGACTTTCCTAAATTCTAAGATCAGTATTTTATTCACTTTCTCAACAGAGTTGAGATAGAAATCGTCTTTCATCAAGTGTTAGACTGTTATTTTTTTTAAATTTAATGTTCTATGTACTATAATACAGGTGGACAAACTAACAACTCCATAAGGCTGAATATAAAAACATTATAATATAAAACTTTTTCATATAACTCTGATCACAGGAAGAACAATTGAGATAGTATTCACTTTACCCTCTCCCCACATGACTTTGTTCTTCTGTGCTAGGTCTCTATCTTTTCAAAGATTTGAATGCCATGTATCTTGGAGCTTGAGTATTAGGTATCTTTTCAAAATATTGTTAAGCTTTTATACATCTATGTTATGTATGGGCAACTGCAGGTCATAGAGCAGGCTATGATAATGGTCCAGTTCCAATTTGACTTATTGGTTTGGTTCTCCAGATCATGTTTAAGTCCATATGACTTTTTATATGTAGCCTATACCAGTGATAGAGAACCTTTTAGAGACTAAGTGTCATGCTCACCCTCCCCCACCAGAGATTGCATGTCATGTCTCTCCCCACCACTGAGGGCCCAGAGCACTCTGCCACCCCCTGACCCCACAGTGGGGAGGGAGGAAGCTCTCCCATTGGGTTACTGGGCAGAAAGATGGATAAAGTGAGGAATATCCTCAGCAAGTGTAGAGAGGGGAGAGAAGAGGTCTGAGTGCTTTGCTCCCCTCTAGCTCTGCCACCTGTGAGCCACCCACCTTACCCCCTGTGCTTCCATTGGGCTGCTGGGCAGAGTGTGGGATGCAAAAAATGTCATCATGTGTGGTGGAGAAGGGGAGGGAAGCAGCTCTGCCTTGGCCCCACTGCCTTTCTAGTAACAAATTCTGGGTTGGAGGGAGGGGGTGGCCACAAGCCATTTTTGGTACCTGTGCCATAGGTTTGTCATCACTGGTCTATATTTATATTTTGCACAGTGTATACCATTTACTTACATAATACATGTATCCCAATAGTTTGAGTTCAGTTTTAAGTCTTAATAAATTTAAAGATATTAAAAAGATTGCTTTTATGTATTTCAGTCTCTTATGGATTAAAACTTTAGTAATACTTAAAGGACAGCCTCAAGGTAGATCATTAAGTCCAAGAACCTTAAGGAAAACTATTCTATAATTTCTGGTGGTAATGATTTGGTCATTAATTTCCACCACAAAAACTTCATGTTTCCACACACTCTGAAGCTGATACAAACAGTGATTAAAGACTACTTTGTCAACATATGGTCGTTGGAGTTTCCAAAGATTTTTTTTATTCTATTCTTGTATCATAGCCATATTATAGGGTCCATGTATGGAACTATACTATCTTCAAGTACATTTGACAATTCCATTGCTATCTGCCAGTTCTAACTCTTCACTATTTCTTTTTTTATTTAATTTTCCCACCAATTACATTAAAGTTATCAAAATTTTAAAAATAATTTTGAATCTTGAATTTTCTCCTTTCTTCCTTTGCCTACCTGTACCTACATGATAAGCAATCTGTCATAAATTTTACATGTGCCATCATGTAAAACATTTTTCCATATTATTTCTTTTATGGATGGAAACTAAAAAAAATTAAGAAAGTGAAAAAAATTGTTTGGTCTGGATTCAGACACCATCAGTTCTTTCTCTGATAGCAGATAGCATTTTTAACATGACTTATTTAGTATTGTTTTGGATAATTGTGTTGCAGAGAAAGGTTGTTAATGAAAGTTGCTCATTGTTTAGTATTGTTGTCACTGTGTACAGTGTTCTGGCTTTACACTCTCCTTCAGTTTGGGTAAGTCTTTCCAGGTTTTTCTGAGCTGCTCCTGCTCATTGTTTCTTATAGCACAATGGTATTCCATTACAGTTACTATAATTTACTCAGCCATTCCAAAAGTAATGGATATCCATCCACTTTCCTCTTTCCAATTCTTTGCCCCCACTAACTAAGCTATTTTAAATATTGTTATAAATATAGGTCTTTTCTCTTTTTTGTTTTTTTATCTCTCTGAGATAAAAACTAGTAATGGTACTTATAAGTCAAAGGATATGTTTTCTTTTATAAACCTATGGGCATAGGTCCAAATTTCTCTCCAGAATCATTTAAATGGTCCACAACTCCCCCAATAGTGCACCAGTGCTTCAGTTTTCCCACATCCCCTCCAAGTTTTGTCATTTTCCTTTTATATCATAATAGCCAATCTCATAGGTGGTACCTCAAACTTGTTTTAATATGGTTTCTCTAAGTAATAATGATTTAGAGCATTTTTGCATGACTATAGAGAGCTTTAATTATTTTGTCTGAGAACTTCATATTCATATCATTTGACCATTTATCGAATAGGGAGTGACTTGTATTCTTATATATTTGATTTATTTCTGTATGTATTTGAGAAATGAAGAGTTTATTAGAGATTTGTAAAAACTTTTTAGTCATTATGATTACTGTGTATTATTCTCCATTCTCCCCACCCTATTTATCCTTTTTTTCTCCTTTCCCTCTGATCAACTTCAAAAGTGTTCAGCTTCTGACCTCTATATCTCCCAATTTGTCCTCTTTTCTATCAGTCCCCACTTTTCTTTTCTCCTTCCTTCTACTTTCCTATAGGGTAAGATAGAATTCAATACCCAATTGATTGTCATTGTTCCTCCATCGTTGAGCCAATTACGATGAGAATAAGGTTTAAGTGCTCCCTGTTCCACCTCCCTCATCTTCCCCTTTCCTGTAAAAGCTCTTTCATGCCTCTTTTAGATGACATAATTTAACTGATTATATTTCTCATTCTGCCTTCTCCCCATGCATTCCTATTTCTCATTCCTTGACTTTATTTTCTTAGATTTCATCTCATTATATTTAACTTCCACCTTTGTCCTATACGTATACTGCTTCTAGGTATCCTACTAATGATAAAATTTTTGGAGTTGCAAGTTCCCATGTAGATATATAAACAGTTTAATCTTAGTAAATCTTTTGATTTCTCTTTCTTGTTTACTTTTTTATTGTGCTCTTGAGTCTTGTATTTGAGAAAAAAATTTTCCCTTTAGCTCTGGTTTTTTCATCAGAAATGTTTGAAAATCCTCTATTTCATTGAATACCCATTTTACCCCTGAAATATTATACTTGGTAAGTGAGTCTTGTGTGAAGTTCTGGCTCCTTTGCCTCTGAAAAATAATATTCTATAATTTTTAATGAAGAAACTACTAAAAATTGTGTTTTTCTGACTGTTACTCAATGATATTTGAATTGTTTATTTTTGGCTGCTTCCAATATTTTCTCCTTGACCTGGAGGTTCTCAGATTTAGCTATAATATTCCTGAAGGTTATTCTTCTGTGTTTTCTTTCAGGAGGAAATCAATGGATTCTCTCAACTTGTATTTTATCCTTTGGTTCTCAAATATCAGGGAAATTTTCCTTAAAATTTTTTTGAAAGATGATTTCTAAGCTTAGGACTGTAACTGAGCTTTCCTAATCCTCTGCAGCCACAAGCATTGGTGCGTGCTAGTGCTCTTCCTCATCCTAAAACTGTAACCCAGGACTGTAACTTGGATCTGCATATGAGTAGCATAGCAAGAATCTTACACCCAGCTCCAGCAAAGGAGCCTCTGTAATCTTCCTCTGAGCAGTTATCTGGATCCACTTACTGTCTTTTAAATGGAGCTCAGGAAACCCTTGCTACGAATTCAATTGTTCTACAGGCCTGTTCCTGTGGTGGGGCTTATCTTGGCATATTTCTTTGTGTTCTACTTCCACCCTGGTACAATAGATCTCTCATGCTGGCCTTTTAAGTTGTTTTGAACTGGAAATTATTTTTCCTCATCTTCTTATGAGTTCTGCTACTCCAAAATTCAATTTGAGACATTATGTCATAGTTGTTTGGAGGGTAATTTGGTAGAGATCAGATAAGTCTGTGTAACTCTTCTGCCAACTTGGCTCTGCCATTCATTACTATTTCTTAAGGAACTGAAACTTTCTTACTCTAAAATATTGCTGTAAGATTTGAAAGGCATATCAGAGGTCCTAGGTATATCTATCTATATCTTCGTTCCCTTTTCGCAAGAAATTATTGACCTCTCTATAAACACATCAGGATGATAGGCACAGTGTTTATGTGTATTTTAGAAGAATATTTTAAATTCTATTATAATGTATTTCATAGTACCAAAATATTCACTGGCAGATATTGCTGAAGTATTAATTGCAAAATATATTTTCCTTATTACGTTTTGATTTCAGGATGACGACCAGTCTCTTAACATAGATAACCACAAACTTCTTTTATGATCAATGCATCTAGACTAGAAGACACATAAATTTTGTAGGTATAGTCTCCATCCATTAGTTTAATATAATCAACAGATTTGAACTCAGAAATGACATTTTAAATTTGGCATACTTTAAGAATATTTATCCCGGGGCAGCTGGTTTGCTCAGTGGATTGAGAATCAGACCTAGAGATGGGAGGTCCTAGGTTCAAATCCAACCTCAGAAACTTCACAGCTGTGTAGCCCTGGGCAAGTCACTTGATCCCCATTGCCCACCTTTACCACTCTTACACCTAGGAGCCAATACACAAAAGTTAAAGGTTTAAAAATGTAAAAAAAAATGAATATTTATACCTATTTTAGTCTAATACATATTCCATAAAGTGAACAGGCTGATTTTTATGTTTGTTTGTTTTGGTGGAGCTATAAATTTTCATGTCATAAATTTATGATAAATAATTAATAAAATTCATTAATTCAACTTTTTCTTTAATTTGTAAGTCATAATTAATTCCATTAGTAGAACTCATACTCTTAAAAGACAACATAGCCATTATGGTCCAAATTGCAACATTGAAAAATGCTGCTTTTTATTTCAAATATCTTTGACTATTTTCCACATGTTAATTATATGTATCTATAATGTATATTAATATATGTATATATATACATGTGTGCTTACAAATTTCTTTTAGTTATACATTTCGTGAATGCTTTGTATAAAGTATATTAATAGATATTTCATCTATATTTGATAAGATTATATGCCATTTTTCAAATTCATTGTGGCAGTATTTTTCTGTGGTGTACCCCATAAGTGTAGGCTTAGTCTTTTTCTGTTTAACATTTTCATAAAAATATAGGCATAGAACTCAATACATTTGTAGAGGGTTCATAGTTAGGATGGATAAATCAGGTACAATACAGTAGAGAGAGAGTTGAAAGGAATCTTTATTGCTAGAGTATTATGCTAAATCTAATATAATGAAATTCAATAATTGTAAAAATGTCATTTAAGTTCAAAAAAGGTTATAAATATAAGACTAGGGAGGCAAGAATAAAAAAAAAAGTTCTGACAATGATATAGAGTTTAGTGGAATTTGAGCTCAATAATTGTCTATATATGATGTGCTTGACTGTCCTAAATGCTGAGAACTTAGCATTAAAAAAGGCAAAAAAGGCAAATCTGATGAATAAGATGTTGATAATTTAACTTTATATTTGTCATATGTCATCTGGAATACTGTGTTTAGTTCTAAGAAATAAGTTTGAGGAGAAAATAAACATCTAAGGGTATCCAGAGGAGGTCAGCCAGCATGGCAAAGAATCCTGAGCCCATTATGTGAGGAAAGAAGAGAAAGCTTAGGCTGTGGACATAAGAAATTGTTTTCAAATATTTGGAAGATTATCATAGATTAAGGCTTTTCCTTAATCTATTTTACACTAAAAGACAGGACCACAAATAGTGGATCAGTCATGAAAAGACAAATTTGGGGTACCTAAGAACTAGATCCATCTGAAAGAAGAATGAGTTGCTTTGAAATGTGGTTGAATTCCCTCTTCCAACCAGAAACTTGGATAGTCATATGTTAGATATGTTAGAGTAAGGATTCCTTTGGTATATGTACTGAATTAGATGGTCATGTGGTTATTCCAAATCTCAAATTTAATGCTTTCTGTTAAGAAAAGTGTGATCAGATTTATCTCTCTAAGGGGGTTAATAAAGTGGCATGCTAGTAATTTGTGTACCACTTTTAAAGAATAATTATAAACATTATTTAGCCCCACCACTTTTTTTCAGAGGCTGCAGTTTTAGTCATCTCCTTTGATGCAACTATTCTGGCATTCCTTACATTATTGATAGTAAGTGTTTTGCTTTTGCATTGGTTGAACTTCAATTTCACTGGTAGACTTTTTATAATTATATACACAATTAGAAATTTAACCATTCTAATCTCTTGGGTGTTCTTTTTTGTCCCTGATTACTTTAATTCTCAAGATTCCATAACAATTTTAAAAATTGACTCTGAACTATTTATTTTGATCTTTGCATTGCTTGAACTCTATTTTTTATAAACCTGATTTTTGCTTTCAGTGGTTGATCAAGGACACTTAGAATTTCTGATATATCTTTGTTTTACAGGTTTTTGTTTTGCATCTCTCTCTCTCTCTCTCTCTCTCTCTCTCTCTCTCTCTCTCTCTTTCTCTCTCTCTCTCTCTATCTCTCACTCTCCCTCTCGCTCTCTCTCTCTCTCTTCCCCCTATTTAACTAAGAAAAGCTGTCATTCAAGTTTTATATTGCATAAATCAACACTTAGATGTTGATATAATCTTTTAAAGTCTTTCTATACCTTTAAAATTTCTTTTTCAAGTTACTTTTGTAGACATGGTATTTGGTTCTTGTTTTGGAGAGCATTCTTTGATAACTATTTTTTATGATACTATACCAGGTGTACTACTAGGATGATCCCAATTTTGTTTTTGTTTTGTTTTATTTCTACATTTTTCTGTCAAATATTGTGGGACAATGACTTGAGGATGTTTAGAGTGGGTAACTTAATTTTGGTTTTATTCTTTCAATATTATCAGTGTGACAATTAGACTTATGCCATTAAACTTTAAAGAAGGTTTTTTTTGGATATTGGAATCAAAATATGTTTATTTGCTTTTCAAAATCATTTGATATGCAAATCCTATTTTTGCCACTCATTTAATTATTAGGTAAAATTTTTGGCATTTGTATTAAGTGAAAATTTTTATTGATATTAAGTTCTTCAACTGCTTTAGACTTAAGTAACTTCTTAATTTTGATTCATATATCACTTAATTTAGGTTTAGGGATAAAATTTGTTTCTTTTTGCTTGATATTGATTAGCAGTATGTTGTTGTATGACTTGAAGTTGTAAGTTATCATCTTTAATGATAAGCTTTCTATTCAATTTTGACACTGGCACATAATGAAAGAATTTGTGTTTTCAGTTAATTTCATATATATAGTTGTGGGTTATCTACTTTTGTAATCAGTGTCATCTGTACTAGAAGGGGAAGCATTAGAATTTCTTATTTGTTCTTCTTCAATTTGCTTTGTTGAGTATTAGAACACATGAGAGCTCTGCCTGTTTCATTATGCTCCATGTGACACTAGAACATGTCCATAATGAAAGTTACATAAAATTTTAAAAGCACAACTAATTGATCAAAATAAAAATGCTTCCCAATAGAGTTTTTTCCAAATAGAGGTAGACAAAATAAGACTGTATTTTCAAGCAATATGTGAAAATGGAATAATTAATTTAAGCCAAAGCATAATAAATAAAATGTCATATTCAATAGGGTCCCATATGCTGAAGGATATGGTTCAAGACCTGCCATGCATAGCTGAAGCCACAGATATAAGTATACAACTGATGATCTCATATAAATGTGCTCTTCTGCCCAATCCTCTTGCATCCCTGCTGGTGGCTCCATCATCTCTCAACACCTTGCACAAACAAACCGACAACGACAACAACAACAACAAAACCATAATAAAAATAAGTGAAGGTGAAAGAAGAAAAATTGACACTAAGTATTCACCTTAGCTACACTGGCAGACCTCCAGCATTTAAAATTGGCCTAGTGTGACTGTAATCATAAATGTGTAATTGTGGGTAAAGGAGAACAGATACACACATGTGTGAAATATATATGTGAATCTGTATATATGTGTAAGTATGTATATGTGTATATATGTATGCATGTAGATGTTTTATGTATCTATGTATACACAATATAAGGATGTAGTTGATAATTGCCTGTCTATGCAGATGAGTCACACACCCATATACACTGCTTTTATCTCCAGAATATTAGGGTGGTAGTACCACCAGTATATTGATCATCTCCAACTGAATGTCTTCTAAGTTTCTCAAAATTAATATGTATAGGGCAGCTGGGTAGCTCAGTGGAGTGAGTTAGGCCTAGAGACAGGAGGTCCTAGGTTCAAACCCGGCCTCAGCCACTTCCCAGCTGTGTGACCCTGGACAAGTCATTTGACCCCCATTGCCCACCCTTACCACTCTTCCACCTATGAGACAATACACCGAAAGTACAAGGCTTAAAAAAAAAATAATATGTACAAATTCAGAACCCATCAATTTCCATCATAATAGTCCCTTCATCAAAATTTCTCTTGGGTAAGTACTATTATTGTCCTAGAAACTCTTTCACTTACTATCTATGTTGCTGATCAAGTCAAAAATATTTATTAAGTACTTACTATGTCCAATGAGGGAAACAACATTCAAATAATTAGGTAAAAACATGATATGTACAAGAAATACAAGTTTGCTAAGTGGTGCAACAGATGAAAATGATAGACTTGGACTCAAGAAGACCAGATACTTACTAGCTATATATTTTTCTGGGGAAATAGCTTAACTTCTTCAGCTATCAAATGTATATCAGTCTCTGTGTATAGAGTTCTTCTGGCTCTGCTCCTTTCGCTCTGCATCAGTTCCCGGAGGTCTCTCCAATTTGCATGGAATTCCTCCAGTTTATTATTCCTTTTAGCACAATAGTATTCCATCACCCGCATATACCACAGTTTGTTCAGCCATTCCCCAATTGAAGGACATACCCTCCTTTTCCAATTTGTTGCCACCAAAAAAAGCACAGCTATGAATATTTTCGTACAAGTCTGTTTATCTATGATCTCTTTGGGGTACAAACCCAGCAATGGTATGACTGGATCAAAGGAAAGGCATTCTTTTATAGCCCTTTGAGCATGATTCCAAATTGCCAGCCAGAATGGCTGGATCAGTTCACAGCTCCACCAGCAATGCATTAATGTCCCAATTTTGCCACATCCCCTCCAACATTCATTACTCTCCCCTTCTTTCATTTTAGACAATCTGCTAGGTGTGAGGTGATACCTCAGAGTTGTTTTGATTTGCATTTCTCTGATTATTAGACATTTGGAACACTTTCTCATGTGCTTATTGATACTTTTGATTTCCTTACCTGAAAATTGCCTATTCATGTCTCTGGCCCATTTATCAATTGGGGAATGATTTGATGTTTTATACAATTGCTTTAACTCCTTGTATATTTGAGTGATTAGACCCCTGTCAGAGTTTTTCGTTATAAAGATTTTTTCACAATTTGTTGTTTCCCTTCTGATTTTGACTACATTGTTTTTGTTTGTACAAAAACTTTTTAGTTTAATATTATCAAAACCATTTAATTTACATTTTGTAATTTTCTCTAACTCTTGCTTGGTTTTAAAGTCTTTCCTTTCCCAGAGATCTGACAAGTATACTATTCTGTGTTCACTTAACATGTTTATAGTTTCCCTCTTTATATTCAAGTCGTTCACCCATTCTCAATTTATCTTTGTTTAGGGTGTGAGATGTTGATCTAGACCTAATCTCTCCCATATTGTTTTCCAAATTTCCCGGCAGTTTTTGTCAAATAGTGGATTCATGTCTCAAAAGTTGGGCTCTTTGGGTTTATCATACACTGTCTTGCTGATGTCATTTATCCCCAGTCTATTCCATTGATCCTCCTCTCTATCTCTTAGCCAGTACCATATTGTTTTGATGACTGCTGCTTTATAATATAGTTTAATATCTGCTACTGCTAGCCCCCCTTCCTTCACATTTTTTTTCATTATTTCCCTTGATATTCTTGATCTTTTGTTATTCCAAATGAAATTTGTTATAGTTTTTTCTAATTCAGTAAAGAAGTTTTTTGGTAGCTTGATAGGTATGGCGCTAAATAGGTAAATTAATTTGGGTAGAATTGTCATTTTTAGTATGTTAGCTCGTCCTACCCATGAGCAATCAATGGCTTTCCAATTGTTTAAATCCAGTTTTATTTGTTTGGAAAGTGTTTTGTAGTTGTTTTCATATAATTGCTGTGTTTGTTTTGGTAGGTAGATTCCTAAGTATTTTATATTGTCTAGGGTGATTTTAAATGGTGTTTCTCTTTCTACTTCTTGCTGCTCTAGTGTATTGGAAATGTATAGAAATGCTGATGATTTATGTGCATTTATTTTGTATCCTGCAACTTTGCTAAAGTTGTTGATTATTTCTACAAGCTTCTTAGTTGATTCTCTAGGATTTTTTAAGTAGACCATCATATCATCTGCAAAGAGTGATAGCTTAGTCTCCTCCTTGCCCACTTTGATACCTTCAATTTCTTTTTCTTCTCTAATTGCTACTGCTAGTGTTTCTAGTACAATGTTAAATAATAGAGGTGACAATGGGCATCCTTGTTTTACTCCTGATCTTATTGGGAAGGCTTCTAATTTATCCCCATTGCATATGATGTTTGTTGAAGGTTTTAGGTATATACTGTTTATTATTTTTAGGAAGGGTCCTTCTATTCCTATACTTTTCAGTGTTTTCAATAGGAATGGATGCTGTATTTTGTCAAAGGCTTTTTCAGCATCTATTGAGGTAATCATGTGATTTTTGTTTCTTAGACTGTTGATATGGTCAATTATGTGGATGGTTTTCCTAATGTTGAACCAACCTTGCATTCCTGGTATAAATCCCACCTGATCGTGGTGAATGATTTTCTTAATTACTTGCTGGAGTCTCTTTGCTAGTATTCTATTTAAGATTTTTGCATCTATGTTCATTAGGGAGATTGGTCTGTAGTTTTCTTTCTCTGTTTTTGGTATCCCTGGCTTTGGAATCAGTACCATATTTGTGTCATAAAAGGAATTTGGTAGGACTCCTTCTTTGCTTATCATATCAAATAATTTGTATAGTATTGGGATTAGTTGCTCTTTGCATGTCTGATAGAATTCACTTGTGAATCCATCAGGCCCTGGTGATTTTTTCTTAGGGAGTTCTTTGATGGATTGTTCAATTTCTTTTTCTGATATGGGATTACTTAGGTATTCTATTTCTTCTGCTGTTAATCTAGGCAGTTTATATTTTTGTAAATATTCGTCCATATCTCCTAAATTGTTATATTTATTGCCATATAATTGGGCAAAATAGTTTTTAGTGATTGCCTTAATTTCCCCTTCATTAGAGGTGAGGTCTCCCTTTTCATCTTTGATACTATCAATTTGGTTTTCTTCTTTCCTTTTTTTTATTAGATTGACCAGTACTTTGTCTATTTTATCTGTTTTTTCAAAGTACCAGCTTCTAGTCTTATTTATTAATTCAATAGTTCTTTTACTTTCGATTTTATTAATTTCTCCCTTGGTTTTTAGTATTTCTAATTTAGTTTTCATCTGGGTATTTTTAATTTGCTCACTTGCTAATTTTTTGAGTTGCATGCCCAATTCATTGATCTCTGCCTTCCTTAATTTGTTAATATATGCTCTCAAGGATATAAAATTCCCCCTGAGTACTGCCTTGGCCGCATCCCACAGATTTTGGTAGGATGTCTCATCATTGTCATTTTCTTCAATGAAATTTTTGATTGTTTCTATGATTCCTTCTTTGACAAATTGGTCTTGAAGAATCATATTACTTAATTTCCAATTAGTTTTTGATTTTCCTGTCCAAGTGCCCT
>NC_058131.1:251101162-251172014 GCF_016433145.1 Gracilinanus agilis
ACATAACATTTCTCTACATAGGAATACAGATAATTAGATCTCACTGAGGCCCTTAAAAAGGCAAATTTAAAAATTATAAGTTTTCTTTCTTTCCCCTCTGAATCTTATTTACCTTTTCAGGTTTCTCTCGATTTTTGTGGTTGGATATCAAACTTTCCATTTAGCCCTGGTCTTTTCTGTGCAAATAACTGGAATTCTTCAATTTTGTTGAACGCCCATACTTTCCCCTGGAAATATATAGTCAATTTTGATGGGTAGTTGATCCGTGGTTGCAGGCCCAGCTCTCTTGCCTTTCTGAATATTGTATTCCATGCCTTGCGGTCTTTTAACGTTGAGGCTGCCAGATCCTGTGTGATCCTGATTGATGCTCCTTGATATTTGAATTGTTTCTTTCTGGCTTCTTGTAAGATTTTTTCTTTTGCTTGGAAACTCTTGAATTTTGCAATGATATTTCTTGGTGTTTTCCTTTCTTGATCGAATGTAGTGGGTGTTCCATGGATCCTTTCAATGTCTATGTTGCCCTCTTGTAGGACTTCAGGACAATTTTGCTGAATTATTTCTGTTAGTATGGAGTCCAGGTTTCTATTAATTTCTGGTTTTTCTGGAAGACCGATTATTCTCAAATTGTCTCTTCTAGACCGGTTTTCTTGGTCTGTCACTCTCTCATTGAGATATTTCATGTTTCCTTCTATTTTTTCAGTCTTTTGGTTTTGTTTTATTTGTTCTTGTTGTCTTGAGAGATCATTAGTTTCTACTTGCTCAATTCTAGCCTTTAGGGATTGATTTTCGGCCATAATCTTCTGGTTTTTGGCCATAATCTTCTGGTTTTTGGCCATAATCTTCTGGTTTTCGGCCATAATCTTCTGGTATTCCTTTTCAATCTGGTCATTTCTGGTGTTCAATTTCTGAGCCTCACTTTCCAATTGCATGATTCTACCTTTTAAACAGTTATTTTCTTGCCAGATCTCTTCCATTTTCCTCAAAATCTCAGTTTTGAACTCTTCCATAGCTTGTGAGGAGTTTTCCCTATTTGAGGAGGGTCCGGATGCTTGTTTGTTCTCCTCCTCTGTTTGCTCGGTTGTCTGGATTTTCTCTGTGTAAAAGCTGTCAAGTGTTAAAGACTTCTTTTTCTTGTTGTTATTCTTTCTCTTCTGAACTTCCTGAGGCTGAGTAGCCATTATTAGCCCAGCAGCTTCTCAGATTTATCCTTGCACTCAGTGTCTGTCCGCGATCTATAGGCTCCTGAGGTCTGAGTTCTGGTTTTTTCCAAGGTCAAGCCCCCTGGTGGGCCCCCTTGCTTGATCCTCTGCAGGAGGTTCCTTTACAAGTCTCAGGGCACTGCTTCCACAGTCATATACCCGTCCACACTGGTTCCCCACTTAGGCTTTAGTTCCTGGCTGTGTCTGCCTCCACCCAGGCCTCCTCAGTGCCTGCGCTCTGCTCAGCCTGCACTCTGCACCCTGCGTCCTGCTCCCTCGCTCAGATTTTGCGTGCGTTTTTTGTCTTAATGGAGTCCTAAGTCTTGCTGTTCTCAGCAACAGGCCCTGGAGCTGCCAGTGACTCGATGGGTGCCCCAAACTTGCTCTATTTCTTTTTAGCTGGCTTCGGAGCTATAGATATTGTGTGTGGAGGGGGTGGGGGTGGGGTGGTTGCTCAGCCTGCGATTTCGTGAGGGCTGTTTCACCCCTTTATAGCATGGAAATGCCTCGATTCCACTTACCTTCCACGCTGTGCCCTGTTGTGGCGGTTCCTCTGTTCGTCTGGACTTGTTTTTATGTCCCCTTGAGGAGTTTTGTGTGTTTCGATCAGGAGAGGTTAAGAGCTGCTTCTTACTCTGCCGCCATCTTAACCCACTAAAACCCTATAGTACAGATTTTATTGGCTTACTATTAACTATTCTAGGGAGAAGCTGAAGATAATCTTAGATGTAAGACACTAAACTTAATGAGGACTTGGAAATCTTTCATAAAGTGAAAATTTCGTTTGAAATCAGAGAGCAGAGACAAAGAGGGAGAGCATATTCCATGCATGGGAGATAGTCAGAGAAAGTATGCAGTCAGGAGATGGTATGTCATGTACAAGAGACAGCAACGGAATCACTGTCACAGGATTTGAAAGTATGTGTAAAGTTTTGGCAATTTTACCTCTAAAGAATTGCTCACACCCATACCTTTCTATTCATGCACAAAATACACACCCTAATTCAGACTTTCACCACTGCTGGCTTAGACTATTGAAAAAGATTCCCCAAAGGTGTCCCTATTTCCAGGCTTGCTTCTAGTTTGTTCTTCCTAGAGTTGTCAAAATAATCTTCCTCTCGTGCAGAGTTCACTATTTTTCTGTTTACAAACTTCCAATGGTTCTCTTTTGTCTCTAGGATAAAATAAAAATACCTTAGTCAGTTTTTAAGGTCCTCCACAATATGGCTCTGGTCTGCCTTTCTAACAAATCTCTCCTTTATTTAGTTTATATTCCAGACAGACTAGCCTATGAACTCTTCCCTAGTCTTCATTTTCCATATCTTATCTCTATGCCTTTGACCAGGCTGTGCCCATGCTCCAAATTAATATCTCATCACTTTTACTGACTAAAATCTTTGTGTTCCTCAAGTCTCAATTCATAGACTGTCTTTTTTCAGAGTCCTTCCTTCATCCCCTCCAGATTTTGTTAAACCGTTCTTTATCTCATTACTTTGTATTGATTTATCTGTGTACCCATTTTAATTTCTCTTCTATTTCATGAAATTTATACTTTCAAAGGACAAAATGATTTAATTTTCAGAATTTCATTCCATAGTGCCTAATACAACTTATGTATAGGAAGGTTATTAAATAACAATTTGAATTGAACAAATCATTTTATTTCCCTCTATCTACCCTTCTCCAACTAAATAAAAAAAGAAAGAAAAAGAAAACCCTCCAACAAATACATGTAGTCAAATGAAACAAATTTACAAATTGATAATATCCAAAAATGCATGTTTTATTTTTTAGTGTGAGTCCATCATCTCTTTGGCAGTATATGGGTTGAAAATTTCATCTTCATTCCTCTGGAATCATGGTTTGCCATGGCATTAATCAATTAATCAGAGTTCCAAAGACTTTCAAAACTTCTCTTTAGTGTTGTTGTCATTCTATAAAATGTTCACTTAGTTGTGTTCATTTCATTTTCTATTGCTTTATACATGGCTTCCCAGTTGAACAGGCTATGTCTCAAAGAAATAATATCTGATTTTTAAAAAGTAAAATGGTGATTAACAGCTTTCAGGAGCAGCTGGATGTTTGCAGATTAAAGAATCATTTCCACAAGGACTATGACTTATTCATCCTCCTTATATCCTCTGCAGCTGGAGATAAAGTATTTCACAGTGTGAAAGACCCTTTGCCTCCCAAATGGGCTCCTTGCTTATCTTTCTCTCCATCCAAATCTCTCACTCCTTTACCTCAGGTTTCTGTTTTTTTATTATTCCCCAGTGCAGGTAATTATCAATTAAATTCTTAATTGCCCAATTAGTCCAACCTATAAGGTTATTTGAATGAATCAATTAATACAGAACCCAGAGAAAAACTTAATATTTAACTATGTTTAACCAGCTCTGAACTGTGCAGCCTGAATTTTTAATAATGATTATTCCAGTTTAGGCTTGAGTCATCACTGGGTAAGGCAGGAAAAGAACTGATATTCTGGAGCTATGGTCCTCACCTTCTTTGTAAAGTTCAGTGATAAAAAGAAAAAGTGTAGGTACAACAGAGGAGGCAGGGCATTGATGACAAAAGGCAACAAGGAACAGTTACTATGATCACCTTCTTATGTACTGTCTTCCTATATCTCTATTCTACCATTAGCTTCTTAAAGACAGGGAGTATTCTCCTTTACTGTGTGTGTATGTGTATGAATATATATGTATTTGTATGTATGTACATGTATGTATATATGTATCAGTGTTAAGTAGATGTTTTAATTCTTTCTTTTTTAAAGATTTATTGCTGTTTTAATTTTATATTAAAACATTTACATATCACTCTCACATAAGAGATATCTTATAACAAAGTAAAATGATTAAGTAAAACTAATAATACATTAATCCGATCAAAAAGTATGTGAATTATTACATATTTATATCACTACTTAGCTCCCTAAAAATTAACGAATATCTATTTTCTCTTCCTCCTACCTCACAGCTTTTGGGGGGAAATACAGGAACAAATTGGGAATGAAACTAAAAAAATTCTAGAAAAAGAACAAATTAAAAATTCCCAATCAAAGATTAAATTAGAACTCCTAAAAATCAAAGGAGAAATTAATAAAATTGAAAATAAAAGAATTATTGACCTAATAAATAAGACTAGGAGATGGTTCTATAAAAAAATAAATAGAGTATTGGTTAATTTGATTTTAAAAAAGAAAGAAGAGAATCAAATTACTAGTATCAAAAATTAAAAGGATTATTTCACCTCTAATAAAGAGTAAATTAAAACAATCATTAGCAGCTATTTTGCTCATTTACATGACAATAAATCTGATAATCTAGAGACAGGAGGTCCTAGGTTCAAATCTAGAGACAGGAGGTCCTAGGTTCAAACCCAGCCTCAGCCACTTCCCAGCTGTGTGACCCTGGGCAAGTCACTTGACCCCCATTGCCCACCCTTACCAATCTTCCACCTATGAGACAATACACCGAGGTACAATGGTTTAAAAAATATATATATTAGCAAAGAAACCATTGCAATATATCACAAAGATTATTCACTATGACCAGGTGGAATTTTAACTAGGAATACAAGGCTGATGTTAATATTAGGCAATCCATCAGCATAATTGATCACATAATAATCAAACTAACATAAATTACATGATTATCTCAATAGAGGGAGAAAAATTATTTGAAAAAATACAACACTTGGTGACTTCTGGGAGGCAAGATATTGGCTTAGAAGCAAAAGTCAAGTCCTCTGGGAAAACCCTACCACACTAATCAAAAACAAAGTGCTTTTAGGGTGACACAAAAACAAATTCAACAACAGGAAAGAGCTTGGGGACACTCCTGCTTAATTCGACATAAAAGGTATTCAGAGAAGGTTGAATTCTCTGGTTTAAGGAAAAGAAAGAAGGAAGGTCCCAGGATCCTTCCCCCACCTACTCTGCTGAGACTCTGGCTATTGCTGAGGTCTTGAGGCAAGGGCTCTAGCTACCTGGAGAGAGTGCCTTGCTGCCATGGCTGCACAGTGCTCAGAGTTCTGACCAAAGCTGACATGGAGGCAGCTTGAGGAGAGGGGAAGAGTGGAGACCAGCTTGGTCTCAGGCTTCAGCCACTACTCCTCCATCTTGGGCTTCTGCCTCTGTAGGCTTTTGTCTCAGAGCACATCCAGCTCCAGGGCAAGGCTTAATCCAATCTAACAACAGTGCAGAAAAGAAGCCTTCAGAGGACAGGGAAGCCCAATCTCCAACCCTCCCCCCTCCATCTTCTGTGATTAGAACTGCAGTAAGAATCCAGTTGACTGGGATCCCAGGGCAAAGCCTGCAATTGCAACAGAGTACCTTGGTACCATGACCTGAAACTCAGGGCTCTGACCAGGCAGCCAGCAGAGAGGTGGCTGGCAAAAATGAAGAGAGGAGGATGAAGATAACCACCCTTCAGCCTCCACACTGCACCTGCATCTTCAGCTTCTCCTGGCAGCTGGGGAAGATATGGCCTCAGGGCACATTAAAATAAGAGGCCAGATACATCAGCCCAATCTAGTTAGTCAGCAGAGCAGAGAAAAGGCCCTTCAGTACAGAATAGCCCAAACTCACAGATCCAGCAAATAAATAGAGGAGTAAGAATACAACCAATGATGTGAGGGGATGGGGAGAAGGAAAAATATTAGTAAAAACCAGAAAAAGAAAAAAATACAATCAACAGCTTCTGTTCAGGTAATCAACAAAGAACAAGTGGAACAGAGGAGAACCAAAGAATACCAAGGAAAAAATCAGAAACTCCAGAGAATTGGACACAAACTTTGGAAGAACTCAAAACACAATTCAATAAATAATTACGAGAAGCTGAAGAAAATTGGGAAAAGAACTTTAAAAGCAATGCATGTCATCTGGAAACAGAGGCACATAAACTAAAACAAGAAAATAGTGTTTTGAAAGCCAGAATTGACTAGCTTGAAAACAAGGCAAAAAAAGTAGATGACCTATAAAGAAAAATAATCCAAAAGGAAAAGCATGATAAAAAAGCCAGGGATGAAATCCAGTCTTTAAAAATAAGAATCAAACAACTAGAAGCAAATGAGTTCACAAAGCAGCAAGAGTCTATTAAACTAAATCAAATAATGAAAAAACTGAGGAAAATATGAAACACCTCATTGATAAAACAACAGACTTGGAAAATAGAACCAAGAGAGATAAAACTTATTGGACTACTGGAAAATCATGACAAAAGGAAAAGCCTGGACATCATTCTATAGGAAATTATCCAAGAAAACTGCCCTGATATTCTTGAACAAAAGGGTAAAGTAGAGATTGAAGGAATCCACACATCACCTTCTGTACTAAATCCCCAGTTGACGATGCCCAGGATTATTATACCCAAATTCAAGAATTACCATCCAAGGATAAGATATTATAAGCTGCTAAAAAGAAACCATTCAGATATCTTGGAGACACAGTTAGGATAGCAGAGAACCTGGCTGCATCCATACTGAAGGAACAGAAGGCATGGAATATGATATTCTGGAAAGCAAGCGAACTGGGTCTATAACCAAGAATCAACTACTCAACAAAATTGAATATATTCTTGCAAGGTAAAGTATGGTCATTTAATAAAATAGAAGAATTCCAAATATTCCTAAAGACCTGAATGAAAGAGAAAATTTGATGCCCAAACATAGAATCCAAGAGAATCATCAAAAGGTAATTAAGAAAGGGTGAAAAATTTAAGGGGCCCAATAAGTTAAAATGATTTATATTCCTATTAAAAAAATGATATTGGTAATTCTTTAAAAATGTTATTATCATCAGCTTATCTAGAAGAAGTAATCTTAGAGGGAACAGTGAAAAACTAAATAGAATGAAATGTCAAAAAATATGTATAAAAATAGGGGTAAAAAAAGAGGATAATACTAAGAAAAATTGGAAAAGAGATAAAATGGGGTAAATGTATATTTCATAAAGAAGCACATGGGGAGGGGGAAGAAGACAAATACAATGGTAGGACAAAAGAGGTTAGAGACAGATAATACTTAAATCTTCTGCACATTGAAATTGACTCAGAAAAGGAAGAACAATCAGATCCATTGGGGAAGATAATTGCATTGTGCCCTATAGAGAAGTAGAAGGATAAAAAACAGGCTGATGGAGAGCAGTACAAGGAAGGGAGAAGATGGGGGCTCATTTAAAAGACAAAACATAACACCCATTCCTATTGAAAACACTAGGAGGCATAGGCATGAAAGGGTTTTTCCTAAAAATAATAAGTAGAATTTATTTAAAACCATCAGCTAATATCATCTACAATAGGGATAAGTTTTCAGGAGTGAAGCAATGGTTCCCATGTTCACCACTATTTTTAAATATTATTTTGTGCTAGAAATGTTAGCTTTGACAATTAGAAATGAAAAGGAAATTAAAGGAATTAAAGTAGGCAATAAGGAAACCAAGCTATTACTCTTTGTGATTGATAAGATAGTATAATTAGAGAATCCTAGAAAAACAACTGAAAAACTAGTGGAATTAATTAATAACTTTAGTAAAATTGCAAGCTACAAAATAAACCAATGAATCATTAGCTTTTCTATATATCTCCAACAAATCTCAGAAGCAAGAGTTAGAAAGAGAAGTTCCATTTAAAATCACTCTAGATAACATAAAATATTTTGGAATGTCTTTGCCAGGATAAATACAGGACTTATATGAACACAATTATAAAACACTTCACACAAATAAACATATCTAAATTATTGGAAAAAACACTAATATTTTATAGGTCAGCTGAGCTAAAATAATAAAAATGACAATTCTAATTAAGTTAATTTACTTATTAAGTGCCATACTAATCAAACTACAAAAAAATATTTTATAGAACTAAAAAATAATAACAAATTTCAACTGGAAGAATAAAAGCTCAAGAATATCAAGGGAACTCATAAAAAATGTGGAGGATGTTAGCCTATCAGTACCAGATCTTAAATTGTATTGTAAAGCAGTAATCATCAGATGGATCAGTGGAATAGACCTGGGGTGAATGTCCTCATGAGACAGTCTAAAATAAATCCAAAGATATCAGATTGACAAAAGCTGCTGGACCATTGGAAAATAGTAATACAAAATTTAGGTTTAGATTAGTATCTCACACCCTATACCAAGATAAGATCAAAATGGATATTTGATTTAAACACAAACTGTGATAATATAAATAAATCAGGGAAACATAGAATATTTTACCTTTCTGATCTATGGAGTAGGGAAGAATTTATGAACAAACAAGAGACAGAGAAAATTACAAGATGAAAAATGAATAATTTTGAGTACATTAAATTAAAAATGTTTTCAACAAACAAAACCAATGCAACTAGAATTTAAAGGAAGCAACAAACTGGGGGAATATTTTTATAATAAGTTTCTCTGATAAAAGTCTCATTTCTCAACTATATGAATCAATATGTCAAGTTTATTAGAATCCAAGTCATTCCCCAATTGATAAATGTTGAAAGAATATGAATAGTCAGTTTTCTGAGGAAGAAATCAAAGTATCAATAATCATATCAAAAATATTATAAATCCCTCTTGATTAGAAAATGCAAATTAAAACAACTCTGAGTTACCACCTGATAACTACCAGATTTGGCCAATATGACAGTAAAGGTAAATAATAAATGTTGGAGGGAGTGTGGCAAAATTGGGACACTAATGCATTGCTGGTGGTGTTGTGATTTGATCCAACCTTTCTGGCAGGCAATTTGGAATTATCCCCAAAATGATATAAAAGAATGCTTACCATTTGATCCATTAATATCACCAATAAATCTGTATCCCAAAGAGAAAAAAATGGGAAAGGACATGTTTATACAAAAATATTTATAGCTGTGCTTTTTTGTGATGGCAAAGAATCGGAAACTAAAAGAATGTCTTTCAATTGGGGAATGGCTGAACAAATTTTGGCATATGATGGTGATGAAATACTATTGTGGTAAATTAAATGATTGACATGATGATTTCAAAAAGTACTAAAAAATCTAAGTGAACGAAAGAAAAGGGAAATAAACACAACCAGGAGAACACTATACACAATAACTGAAATATTGTTGAGCCATCAGATGTGATAGACTTTGTTACTAAAAGCAATTCAATGATCCAGGACAATTCTGAGGGACTTATGAAAGAGAATGTTATCCACCTCCAGAGAAAGAACTGTTGGAATATAAATGCAGATGAAGATGAATGATTTATCACATGTTTATTAGGGCATATGATTTAGGTTTGGTTTTATATGATTATTCATTTACAAAAATTAATATGGAAATATGTTTTTCATGATAATACATGTAAAATCTATATTAAATTGTCAGTTCTGGGAAGGGGGAAGGAAGAAGGGAGGGAGACAACATGAATTATACAACTTCAGAAAACTTATGTGGAATTTTGTTATTAAAACAAAATAAATAAATATGGGGAAATATAGGAACACATTTCTTGCAGTAGATATGTACAGTCAAGCAAATATATATTTCCCTAGTGGTTACATGTGTATGCATCTGTTTTTGTGTGTATGTCTATATATTATATAAAAATTTTAATAGACGTATTCATATGGATCATTAAAATTGATGAAGAGTAAATTGAGCAGAACTAGGAGAACAATATATACAATTATAGCAATACTATAAAAACTAACAACTTTGAAATCTATAAGAACTATGATCAATACAATGAACAATCATGATTCCAATGAACCACTGATGAAGCATGCTTTCCATTACAGACTGGTGAAGGATTTGGAGTATGAAAGAAGATTATATATAGTTGTAACATCTATATCTATATTCGTCTATCTATAGCTATAGATATTTATATGAACTATATATGTATATATGTAATAATACACTCTTACAAATATGCAAACCCACACCCTCATATATACTCTCACTCCAAATATATTTTTCCCTGAGAAAAACAGTTTATATCTACTAAGCTTTTCTCTCATCAGGTCTTTTCTGAAGTCGTATATTCTGTTCTGGAGTCCAAATTTGAGATGATCATTCATAAGAAGGAAAGGATTCAGAAGACAACTAGGACTGAAAAAGGCTTTGATTTCATGCCTTTCTGACTATCAGCAGATTGGTTAAAAGAACTGATATGGTTAAGAAAAGATCGCGAGACACAATGATTGCTGTTCAAGTACTTGAAGGAAGGGCTGCCATGTGGCTTTCATAATTCACATATATTGATATCATCTACATTTATAGTTATCTATCAATATCTTTATCTAAAAACATTAGAAACAAATATAGGTAGGTAGACATATTGATTGATAGATAGATAGATAGATAGATAGATAGATAGATAGATAGATGGATGGATGGATAGATGGATGGATGGATGGATAAATATATGCAGCTAGGTGGCTCAGAGGCTACAGTGCTGGAGCTGGAGTCAGGAGTCAGGAGGACTTGGGTTCAAATATGGCTTCAGAACTAGCTGTGTAACCCTGGGCAAATCATTTAATTCTTTTTACTAAATTTCCTCATCTGTAACATGAGCTAGAGAAGGAAATGACAAACCACTCCATTATCTTTGCCAAGAAAACTCCAAATGGGGTCACAAAGAGTCAGACATGACTGGAACAACTGAGCAATAATAAATAAATTATATATATATATGTATATATAATATATATACATATATATATATATATATATACATATATATATATATATAGTCTCCATCAGCACTTAAATTCACCATCTCACTATATTGGGTAACATTTCTTCATCAGTCTTCCTGAAATTATGAAGGCTCATTTTCTTGATCCTAGTTCTTATAATGTTGCTGTTTCACAAATTGTCCTCCTTGTGCTTCTCAATTTTTTATCAGTTTATAAAAGTGCTCCTATTGTTCATTTTTAGCATTGTTAAAATATAAATTATTAATTTATATGCTCTATTAATTTATAGCTTCACTTTGCATCATTTATTGCCTTTTTGAACCATCTATTTCCACATTTCTTTCACAATAATAGTATTTCATATGCCACAACTTTTTCAACTATTCCTCTAATGATAAGCATATCCTTAATTTCCAAATATTTTTGTGGTCACAAAAGAGATGCTATACATGTTTTTGCACCCATTGGCTTTATCCTCTATCTTTAATTTCTTTGTGGTTTCCTATTCCTGGAATTTATATCTCTCCTAATGAAATTTCAACTATATTAGTTTGCTGACAGCTACCCTCCCACTGTTGGCTCATGTTGAATTTGTAGTCCAATAAAACCCTTGCTTTCCAGTGCACTCAATATAAATAAGTGTTGTACTTAAAAAAAATTCTAACATATATGTAATCATACCGTTTTGGATTTGACTTTTTAATATGGTTGCTGAAAAAATGGGATTTCTTCAGTAAATATCTGCCAAGGAAATCAAGTGAAAAGATTTTTCATTTTTATTAATGCAGTTGGACTTCCAAGTATAGAATAATATTGTTTTTCTTTTCTGTGTCAAGAGGAAATCATTGTTGCTAAGTCTCTTAGTTATACTTAGTTATACTTTTTACATCTTGGCAAACAAAAGGAGCAACAGCCATGGTTTCAAGTTCAAAACTATAAACTTCACTTGTTGGGCTAAGTGATCTGTGCTTTCTCTAGCCCCACATCGTCCTTCAGGGAAGAAAGGAAGTGATATTTAGAGGAGCTCAAGAGTTCAGTACCATCTGTTAGGTCAAAGATGACACAGCTTTGTCTTGTGCACTGGCCATACCTTCTTAGCAGTTCTACCACTGGCTCCTTAGAAGGGGGGTGGGGGGGGCTGTGTGTCCTGCCTTCACCAGCAAGTATTCGGTGCTACAAGAGCATACACACTCCAGAGACCTCCACCAGTATTCCATCTCATTGAGTTGGACTACTCATCTTATCTGAGACACCATAGAAATTAAATACAGCATCATCTTTGAAGCCTAATGGTATCAGCAGGGAGAAGAAATGCTGAGTGAAATAATGAAACATTTTCTATTTGCCTCCATAATCTAAATAAGCCCAGGAAGGAGGGTGCCAAATACTTACCTACCAATAAAGGACCCTCATGGTATGGCCCTCTCCCCATATCGGTCCAGAGTAAGGAAAACTTAAAACTTGGGTTCAATTCTGACTTCAGGACTTACTAGCAGAATAACCCAGGGCAATCACTTAAAATCTGCCTGCCTCAGTTTCCTCAACTGTAAAACAGATTAAAAGTAACATCTATGTCTCAGATTTGTTATGAAGAACAAATAAGAAAATATTTGTAAAATATTTAGCACAGTGCCTGGTACATTTGTTGTTCAGTCATGAGTTAAATCATGAGGGTCTATAGGACCCTTTTTGGGGTTCTCTGGGTAAAGAACTGGAATGGTTTCCATTTCCTTCTGTGTGAATAGAATTAGCTTAAGCCCATTCATAGTTGAAACTCTATCAGAAATGATGTCATCCCCACCTCCCTTAGTGGGGAAGGGAGATGAGTTACCCACACGTGACAAGTTTCAAATCAAGAACAAGGGACTGCCCTTTGAGCAGTCCAAATCAGTGTAGAGGCTGCCATTTGTCCACTTGATTTAGAGGTGGACCCACAGGAAGTGACAAGAGACACTATCTCTTCAAGTATGTTGGTTACTTCCTGTTGGAGCAGTTCCTGCTTTGAACTTGGTGCTGAAGGATCTCAACTGAGACCTCAGGCTGCTTCCACTCTGAATTGTCATGTGGGTAAATTAGGCTGACTTCCTTGGCCTGCCTTGGCATTTCCCAGACTCTCTACCTTAAGTAGGCTCTTGCCTCTCTCTTTTCTAAGACCTTGTGGCATAATTTAGTTTAATTAGCCTTTTAACCATCTCTCTCTGTCCCGGCCTCTGCAGGTCCGGTCTAGCCTCTCCCTCTCTCTATTTCCCTACCTTCTACCCTTCCTAATTGTAGATAAACTACCTTAAACCTGATCCTGACTTGGGTCTATTTTAATTATGGAATCAATCTGAATTATTGATTCCTGGCAGCCACACCTTAAATATATATCTATATAATACCTAAAATCTCCCTCTTACATTTTTGAAGCTCATTTTACAGATGAGGAAACTGTGGCAAATAAGGTTATGCTATTTGCCCTGGATCATACTGCTGGTAAGTGTCTGAGGCCAGATTTGAACTCAGAAGAATGAATCTTCCTGACTCCAGATCCTCATTCTATGCTATGCCACTTAGCTTCCTGCCTGGTACATAGTAGAAGCTTAATAAATACTTTTTTCTTCTTTCCATTCTAACTTAAGCACCTAAATTATGTTTATCCTTGTTTGATTTCATTTTACTAGTTCCTAGTTTATCCAGATCTTTATTGAGCCTGTTTCTATTGTTATAAATCCACGCCAGCTTTGTATCTTTGATAATTTGATGAATATATCGCATGCCTTAAATCAAGTCATTGCTATAAATGTTAAGTAGCACAGGGCAAAGCACCTATCCCTACAGTTCTCAACTGGAAGTATCTGAGTCTGGTCAGCCAACCTGTTTGGAATCCATCCAATTATATAATCTTTGAATCTCTTTTTCTCCATATTCTCTATAAGGTTAACATGAGGTAATTTATCAAAAGCTTTGCTAAAATTTAGGTAAACTGAATCTTGTGCTTTTTCTTCATTTAGTAGTTTAAAACTCTCATAAAAAGAGGAAATGAATTTATTCTAATATGACCTGTTCTTATTGAAGTCATATTAAAACTCTTCATAATCACTACTTCTCTTTGTAGATTATAGTCATCAATCATCTTTTTAATGCTTCATTCCAAAACTTTCCCAGGAATCCAAGTTAAAAATACCATCCTATAATTTTCAGATACTATCCTCTTCCCTTAAAAAAAATTAGGGCCACATAGGTCGTTTACCAGCTTTGCCTTACCTATATCATTTTTCAAGAAGTGTCAATATCATTGGAAGTAGCTTAGTAATTAAATATGTCAGATTTACTATTAATGGTCTGTGTGACCTTGGGAGAGCCACTTAAGCCTTTTGACTCTCAATTTCTTCCTCCATAAAATGGAAGAAGCCATTCTCACTTTCTTAAGACATGTCTGCCTCACAGATTAGGGATTTTGACAAAGGGCTCGTATTTTCTCCAAATGAATGGCATGATACCAGTGATTAGGGTAACAATGACCATTATTTATGAAAAATTATCTTCCTAAGACAAAGAGAAGACTCCAAACTGGAACTCCAGTAAGCAAATGACAAAGAGTAGGTTGGGTCAGAAATAGGGTTTTCTCTGAAATGATAAAAATTGAAGGGACTGGCATTGAAGTGAGAATTCACAGAACAGTTTTTATAGAAACTGATTTCAGCACAAAATCCAGAAGCAAGGTAAAAGGAGAATACATTTGAATAATGAAGCAAACAGACTGACTCATCCTAATTTTCCATCACTACTCACCATAATTTGTCCTGGAAGTCATGGAAGTTGTGCAAAAGGGTAAGGACTCCTGATAAGGAGAGGGGATAAATAGTTTCAAGTTATATAATCCCCAGTTTTGGATTCCAGACTTCCTCGAGAACAAACTAGCCTTTGACATATGAGATTATTTAAATATAGTTGGCCCTTTTCAGTAGTAATAACTTTACTACACAGATGTTACACTTGCTGAAATTCTCCCACTTTCTTTTCCAGGTCTAGAATAATCAAAAGGATGAGTCTTTCTTTTCCACTTTGTGTCCACCATGTGTTCCACCATGTCAGTAACTTTCCAAGGCAAAATACATTTTTCAGCCTACTACTCCCTTATATGTGTTTCTGTCTTCATTAGAATGTATAATCCTTAAGGGCAGCGATTGTTTTATTTTATGTATTTCTATTTATATGTACTATATCTGTATTGTGTTTATGTTTATTTATTATTTTATTTGTTTCTTCAGCACTTAACACAATGATTGACATCTTGTAATTGATCATTGTTTTTATTCATTCATATTGAAATGCTTAAGTCTGGGGACTTTTAGATGGTAATAAATTGACATTGATTTTCTTTGTAGATTGACAACCTGAAAACAGACCAAATTTGCTTAATGTTATCATCCCTAGACATTTTAAAAAACAATAACATAAAGAAACATACTTAATTGATTCATTTCTTTGGTCTTCATCTCCTCATGTACATATATATCAGAGAATGGGAGAAAAAAGGGCTAATCAGCATAGTATGGCAGATTTACAGAAGTAGGCAAAAAAAGTGTTTTGATGAAATGCTTTTATCATTTGATACTTAGCATGTATATTTTCACGTACAGTTTTTTCAGAATGAAATACCAGAACAAAGAATATGCCACTGGCATTTTAATATAACCCATAAATGGACTGAGAAGTAGAAAACCTGAAAACAAATCCCAGTTCTGACACTAATCACTTTTGTATCTCTGGGAAAGTTACTTAACTTTTTTGATTCTCAGGTTTCTCATCTATAAAATAAAGATAGTAATATTTTTTACTATATAGCTTAGGGATTAATTGAAAGAAAAAAAATTAAATTATGTCAGTCTCTATTTTTATCTAATGTTGGCAAACCATATCACAGTATCTTAGACTGCATTAGTGTAAATCCTATCAATTATCTAGAAAATTGTGTTAATCTCATTATTTTCTGCTTAGACATCCCACATCTGAGGAACCATATCTAGTTTTCAGTGATATAATTAAATACTTCTTAAAAAGTGATACTGACAAAGAAGAGAGATTAGGAAAGTAAAGGACCAAAGGAGCATGTTGTAGAAGAAACTGCTATAGGATCAGAGATGTTTAGCCTATTTAAAGATGATAATGTTTCTACTTTGTATACTTCAATGAATATAAATGAGACTAAGAGACTATAGCCTATTTTGCTATATTTATATACATTTAGGTATATTAGTTATAGATAAATAAATTTCAAATCAGTATAATGAAACACTTAAGGAGAGATGTAATGTAGTTTAGTTGAAAAAGTAATATAGAGGGGCAGCTGGGTAGCTCAGTGGAGTGAGAGTTAGGCCTAAAGACAGGAGGTCCTAGGTTCAAACCCGGCCTCAGCCACTTCCCAGCTGTGTGACCCTGGGCAAGTCACTTGACCCCCATTGCCCACCCTTACCAATCTTCCACCTATGAGACAATACACCGAAGTACAAGGGTTTTAAAAAAAAAGTAATATAGAAAAAATACTTAATTTAGGGGTAATTTCCTTGGGTGCCAATTCTCTCTTCTACTTTCTACTTTTTTGACCTTTGGCATGTCATTCAAACTCTCTGGAACAGTTATCCATTAAATGAGACAATTGAACTACATAACTTTCAAGGTCCATATAGCTCTAATTCTATTATTCTATAACCATAAAATAAATAGCATGAGAAGTAGAAAACCTGGATTCAAATCCCAGTTCTGACACTAGTAACTTGTCTATCTCTGGGAAAGTTACTTAACTTTTTTAATTCTCTGGATTCTTATCTATAAAATGAGGATGGTGATATTTTTACTACCTAGCTTAGGATTGATTATAAGAAAAAATGTTTTATATTTAATTGAGAAAAAATTATTAGTAGCAAGTTTTTCATATGAAAATCTCATTTCCAAGATATACAGGATATTCCAAAAACTTAGTTTAGTGTATTTTTGTAAACCTGTATAAGTCATTGATTAAACTTATAATAGGCCTTTCCCAATAGGTATTTAAAGGACCATCTATTAAAGGTCTGTCAAAGAATGTGTATTTAAATAGTCAGTCTTAAAAGTTATCAAAAGACACATGAAAAATATTCTAAATCACCAATAACTGGAGAAATGAAAATTTAAATAATTCTTAGGTTCCACTTTCACATTCAGCAATCAACAAGAGGACAAAAAAGAAAAGTGACAGATGTTAAAGGGGGTATAGGAAAATAGGAAAATTAATGTATTGTAGTAGAGCTCTGAACTGGTTCAGCCATAATGGAAATGAAACTGGAACAATGATCCAAGAATTCCTATCTTTGGAACCATTAACATCACTATTAAGGCCAAAGAAATCAAAGGAAAAAGTTTAAAAACCATATGAACAAAAATATTTACAATAGTTATTTTTATAGTGGCAAAGAACTTGAGACTTAGCAGGTTAACATCACTTGGAAAATGAGTAAATGAATTATTTTGCCATCAGAATATTGTACCATCAGAAATTATAAAAGGGTTGTTGTCTAAAAACCTTGATAAACCTTATATGAAATAATGTACAATAAAGTGAACAGAACAAGAACAATTTAAATTGTAACAATATTATAAAGATAATCAACTTTAATGATTTAAGAATACTGATGAACACAATGATCAATTATGATTCTAGATAACTGATGATAAAAATTGCTACCTACTCCTGACAGAGAGGAGATGAATTCAAGACAAAGGAATCAGTTTTGCGTGATTATCCATATATGTTAAAAATTGTTTTATTTTTTCAGTTGAATGGTAGTGCAGAAGGTAGAAGGGAGAAAAAATAAGTGCTAATTGGAAAATTACAAGTAAATTAAAATGAAGTTACATAAGAATATATTTTATAAGCCTTAAAGAAGTAAATAAATATGAACTATTGTAATTATTAGAGCAATTCAAAAAAGAAACAGCTATATTTTTATGTAAATAATTCATTCCTAGAAGTATTCAAACAGTTAGAAGACTATTTCACAAGAATATTGTAATGGGGATTCCTCCATTAGGTGGGAAATTAATACATACGTCCTTGAATTATTAGGCATGTGAACCTGGGTTCACATTCTAGCTCTACTATTTGCTAGCTGAGTGACCTTAAAAAAAGTCTTTTCACTCTTCCAGACCTCAGTTCCATGAATTTATAAAATAATAGAATTGGCCTAAGTGAAAAATAATGTTCTTTTCCTTCTAAATCCATGGTCCTATAGTACATTGAGTATCTTGAGACCATTTCATTCATATCTAATCTATGATTTTGATTTTATGATTCTTAGGGAAATAGATATTATTTAAACATACATTCCATGGGATTCTAGACTAAGAAGTCCACAGAGGAGCTCAGTTATGCTGGGTTTATTACTAAATATTTTTGGATATCTAATCAGCACTTCTCTACTGCCTCACTTCAGAGATTTTGCTTGGCAAGAAGTTTCAAGGATGTTACAAAGTCCTAAAAATTTATACAATCTATCTTCTTGAAAAAGTTGTGATGAAATCAAAAATTCAATTTAATTCAATAACTATTTATTTATTATTATTCATTATTACCAAGACCATGAACTTCTTCTGAGGGGCTTCAGAGATGAATAAGACATATCTCTGGCTATTAAGTAGTTCATACACTAGTAGATTTATAACCATTTGTTCTACTGCCATCTGCAGTTATACAGACTAGGATCACTATTTTTTTCAACCTGTTATGTTTTATATGTCTTCAAATACATACCCTGAAACATTTGAAGATGGTTATCAAGTTCCCCTTGGTCCCATCTTTTTTTAGTAGAATTTATTTAAAGAAATATTCCTCATAATTTTCCTCTGCTGTCTTTGTGCCATATGTTTTGAATGTTTTCTTGATACTTCTTATTACCTCACCAGCTTTCTCTCCATCTCTTAGTATCTCTAGCTTCATTCAAGGTTCAGCTCATATCATCAACTTCAAGAGGACTTTCTTTCTATTTTGACGATGTATCCAGAATATTGAAGCTTCAATCTTCTCCTGGTTATAATTTTGGTTCTAATTTTCACCACTATCTTCTCCATTTCCACCACTTCAGCTCCCTTTTATATATTATTTCCCTTGTTGCAATATAAGCTCCTTGAGGGTAAGAGTTATCATTCTTTTTGCATGTATCTGAATCCCCATACTTGGGACAATAACACTTAATAAATCTTGTTGCCTGTTCCTTTCCTGAATGATAATTTTGTGACATTAACTCTTGTTTGACAACCTGAAATTGCTTACTTCTCCCCAAACCCTATACAGCTAGTATTTCAAACTTCTTCTTTTCAAGTTATTATCTTGTTATTCCCTAGAAGCTTAAGGGAGTGTCTACATTTGCTTGCAAAGTGGTGAAACATGTCTTTGCACTTCTGTGGGTATAATCATTTGGGGACTGGTCCTCTTGAGCAATTACTCTTTCTGTTCTGTGGCTGCTTTAATATTTACTGAGTGCCCACAATTAACTTGGCAATGCTCTTTTATTGAGATCGAGTGCCCTATAATGCATTCAGGTTCATAGCCATTTAGGCCATAAAGTGAAGCAGACCTGAGGTACAAATCAATTAGTGGTGAAAGCAATGCATTAGCCAGCAGTATGACCAGGTGGGCAGCCTAGGATTGAGAGGTAGCTCACAGACAGAAAGCCACAGAATATACTTTGGACAGTTCAGTTTAGACTCAGTTGACTACACAAGTGTATGGCTGCCAGTCTGGGTGAAACAAGGTGAATAAAACTTACAAAAGCACCTGTCTCCTACCCAACCTCATCCAGAATGAAATCACCCTAGGTCAGGCTGGAAATAGTGACCATTATCTTGCTCCTATCAATATTTTACATCATTCAACTGTTTGAATGTAATCTGATTTTTCAGCATTGAAGAGATCTTTTCTTGCTTTGTTATCCGTTCCCTGGCTTGATATATTTAATGACTGCTCTGGCTGAGAATGCATGCTCTATTTCTTTCATATACTTCTTCCTTGTTATGCATGATACATTTCCAAAATGATAAATCTCCTATTTATTTTAGTCTGTTCAGAGACATCTAAGATACTTATCTCTGTAATGGAAGGGGGAGGTATTGTTGGGAGATGGAAATTGTGCTGGGCTAGGTACTAAGATTGTGTGAGCTCATGATCCGGTTTTATCATTGACTACTTCTCTGAGTTTAATCTCTTTTTATGTCAATTTCCTCATCTGAAAAATGGAGCCAATAATACCCATGTAAAGGTTCTGGAACATTATTTTATTAAGTGTCCAGAACTATAAGAAACACTGTGTGGCATCCTTGTTCATCTACAATGTAAATGTGTAGGATAACTATTTCCAAAAAGTTCATTATGAACTATTCATGTCATATGATCAATCAATTGATCAACCTTTATTAAGCACCTACTATGTGCCAGGCATTATTAGGGTTGGGGATATAAAAAGGAACAAAACAGAGACTCTGTCCTCAAGGAGATTATAATCGAATGGTTGGGAGATAATGTACAAATGTATATATGTATATAAATGGCTATACAGAGGAAAAATAAGAAAGAATTGGCAGAGGAAAGGCAGTAAAATTAAAACAAGTTGGGGAAAAAAGATGGGATTTTGGTTGGAACTTAAAGGAGTAGGATTTTTAAAATATGATCATAAAGCATAAGGAGTACATAGGGGACAATAATTAGTCAGTCTAATTGTCAAGAGTACAGTATGTAGAACGGGGAGATATAAGATAGGGCTGGAAAAGTATGAGTGGTGGCTAAAGTGTGGCAGATTATGAAAAATTTTAAATTTTACGATCAATAATTTTAAATTTATTTTTCTGTTAATAGTGAGCTATGGAAGGATTTTTGACCAGAGGAATAACATTCACTTCAATTCCTCAGACAGGATAATTTATATGACTAAGTGGTTTTTATACTCTAATTCTCCTTTGTCATCCATTCCTTTCTCATCTCCTGAAATCTAACTCTTATTCTTACCATTTTACTGTAATTCTTTCAAGTGATGTCACACATAATTTAACTGGTAAAACTAATAATCTTCTTTAATTTTTAGTTTCCTTGGCCTTCCTATAAATAGCATTTCACATATACTGGCCAAGTCTTTCTCTTTCATACTCTCCTAACTTCCATGGTACATTTCTTTCCTACTTCTTTTACTTCTTAGACTGCTCCTTCTTGCTACTACTACTTAATTAAGATATGTTGATAAGTTCAAAGCTCTCCTTTCCCACTATGGTACCTTCATTTATTCCTGTATCTTTATTTTTTACTTTCTTTCAGATGGTTATCACATCTATGGCTTCAGGCCTGACATTTCCCCTCATTTTAAAAATCTTCAAATTCTTGAGGGTTAATATTCTTTGAATTTTTTTAACCCACATTTCAAACTCAGTATATCTAAAACTTAAATTCAAACTCCCCTTCAAACAAAGATTTCTT
Organism: Gracilinanus agilis; assembly: GCF_016433145.1. NCBI lineage: Eukaryota > Metazoa > Chordata > Mammalia > Didelphimorphia > Didelphidae > Gracilinanus > Gracilinanus agilis. The sequence goes on from NC_058131.1 coordinate 251,122,510, forward strand.
TATTTATCCCTACTACTTCTTGTGATTTTACCCCTATCCCTTCAATCATTCATGCTCAAGGTACTAGCCACCTTTCATACTTTCTTCTTACTTATTCCACCCTCTAGTCAATTGCTAAATTCTATTATTTTGATCTCAGAAATTTCTCAAGAATCTACCCATATCCTGCTTTTACTATCACCACCATAGTCAAGGCCCTCCCAATCTCTAACTGGACTTATTACGAGAGCCTTCCATATGATTTTGATATCTAAATTTGGGAGAGTATAAACAAGGAGGAAAACCTTGGATAAATTTCCACAATGAGCATAAGTGCAAAATGTTAAATAAAATACTAGAAAGAAGATTATAAATATAAATCACTAAGATCAATCTCTATAATCATGTGGCATTTATATCAGAAATGCAGGGTTGGTTCAATATTAGGAAAACTACCTGTGTAATTTACCATATCAGTTAAAGAAACAATAAAGATCATGTGATCATATCAATAAAGAAAAATCCTTTCAAAAAATATAACCCATTCCTCTTAAAAGATGAAATGTTTTTCTTAAAATGATAAAACCAAGAGCAAGCATTATTTTTAAAAGGGAATAAACTCGAGGTCTTTCCAACAAATCAGAGGTGGAGCAAGGATATCCTTTTTCACCACTACTATTCATTAGTCCATAAAAAATACTACCTAAAGCAATAAAATATAAAAAATAAATTGAAGCAATATTAATGGGCAATGACAAAAGAAAACTATCACTATGTAAATGATATGATAAATTACTTAGAGAACTGTAGAGTATCTAGTAAAAACACTAGTTGAAACAATTGACATCAACAGAATTGCAGAATATAGAATAAATTCACACAAATCAGTAGCATTGCTATACAATACCAGCAAAACCAAGCAGGTAGAGAAAGAGAAATTCCATTTAAAAGCTTTGTTAACAATGTAGAATGTTTGTCCATCAACCTGATTAAAAAAAACCAACTTAGGAGTTATATGAACACAATTAGAAATCACTTTCCAAACAAGTAAAGGCAGGTATAAACAATCAGAGAAATATTAATTAACCATGGGTAGACTAAGTCAATATATTAAAAAATGTCAATTCTACCTACATTAATTTATGTATTAAGGGTCATACAAATCAAATTACAAAAGAATTATTTTTGAATCTAGGAAAATATCAAGGGAATCAAAAAATGTGAAGGAAGATATTCTAATAGTATCATATTTCTAACTAAAATACATAGAACGTTGAACTAGTGGAATATACTAAGTACACAATACACAGTGTTAAATGAACATACTAGCAGAATGTTTGATAAACTCAAAGATCCTAGTTTGGGGTATAAGAATTCACCATTTGACAAAAATTGCTGTAAAAACTTGAAAGTAGTTTGGCAGAAATTATGCAGAGATCAATATCTCACACTATGTACCAAAATAAGGTCAAAATTGATAAATTTTTTATATCAGGGGTACATGGAAAAATGTTCTTGTCTGATTTATGGATAGAGGAAGAGTTTATGACCAAGAAAGAAATAAAGAAGATCACATGAAATAAAATAATAATGTGATTATATGAAGTTAAAAAGTTTTCACTTAAAAATACATCCAAAATTAGAAGGAAAATTGGAAACTCGGCCTGGAGTGGTGGTGGTAATTTTAGAGCATATTTCTCTGATAAAGGCCTCATTTCTCAAATATAAGAGAAAGCTATAAAAATAAGAGCCATTTCTCAGTTGATAAGGTCAAAGTATCAGTTTTCAGAAGAAGAAATCAAAGCTATCAATAGTCACATGAAAAAATATTATAAATCCCTACTCATCATATAAATTCATATTAAAATATCTCTGAAATACTATCTCACACCTATTATATTGGCTAACATGAGAGACATAGAAAATGACAAGTGCTGGAGAGGATATAGAAAAATCGGGACCATAATAGAGATGGACTTATTTTCTAGTCCACCTATTCTGGAGAATGATTTGGACTAATTCCCAAAGAGTTATAAAAATCAAACCCCTTGACCCAGCAATATTACTCTTGGGTCTGTATCGCAAAGTGATTTAAAAAAGGGAAAAAGACCTATTAGTATAAAAATTTTTAGAGCAACTCTTCTGGTGACAAAATTAGAAATCAGGGGAATGTACAGCATTTGGGGAATGGCTGAACAAGTTATGTTGCATGATTATAATGGAATATTATTGTGCTATAAAAATTATGAGCAGAATGATTTCAGAAAAAAAAGTCTGGGAAGACTTACACGAACTGATATAAAGTGAAATAAACAGATCCTAAAGAACATTGTACATAGTAACAGTAATATTGTAAAGATGATCAACTCTGAAGGACAGCCATTCTGATTAAGCTAATGATCTAAGACAATTTCAAAGGATCTTTGCAGAAAGATTTTATGCATTACTGGAGAGATTATTAATGAGCTCTAAATGCAAACTGAAGTATAGTTTTAAAAATCTTTGTTTTTTACCGTTTTATTTTGTGGGTTTTTTTTTTTGCAAAGTAATGTGAAAAGATTTTTTTTTCATAATTTCCCAAGTATAAATTACATCAAATTGTTTGCCCTCTAAGAGAAGGAGGGGGATGGGAACAATTCTGAAGTCAAATTTTTAAAAATTGTTTTTTTTTATTTTACATGTAATTAGAAAATATTTAATGAAACAAATAAAAATGAATATTTTCATAAGATCCTTCTAATTTGTCCCCAGACTTTTCTGCAAGCTCTTCCATCTAACATCATCCTTCACATGACTATCAAAATTATCTTTTCATTCAGTCATATTACTGACTTTATAATAAGCTTCAAATGTCTCCCAACTACATACTAATGGAATAAAATTGAAACTTCCCATCCTCAACAATGAGACAATCTTTCTAATCATTTAACAGTATTTCCTTTCACACACTCTTGACTAGGTACAATTTATTCAATCTCATCTTGCTTTCTTCCCATTCCATGCTCAAAGGCTCAAGCCCAAAATGTTATCCTTACTTATGCAGTTCTCAATATATTGACAGCTTTGACTTCCTTTGTTATCAGATATTTTGCTATGACTTTTATGAAGACTACTCTGATAATCCAAATGTGGAAGGATTCTTCTTTCTTAAATCACTCAGACCACTTTTTCTTCTGCACTTAATTATTTTCTAATGTATCTATGTTTTAGATTTTGTATAAGTACATTTTCCACTCATCTCTACTAAATAAAAATTCCCTGAAGACTGGAAATGTGTCATTTTTTATCTTTGTTTTGCTTAGAATAATATATTGTTCAGTTTAGTACTTTCAATATATTCTGTTTTTTCAGTGAAAAGCAAACTTTCCAGTGAATTCTCAGCTGATCCACAGAAAAGAAGATAGAGTTTGCTTTCATTTTAGCATCCAGAGGATTATAGACTTAAAGTTTAAGTGCCTACTAGGGAATAACTGCAACCCACATCACCACATGAAAAGTGAATTATAAAATAGCCAAAGTATAATATAAGATTTGAAGTACAAGGCCTAAACTAACTTAAAATCATGGAATGCTTCCTATTTAAAGCAATATTTTCACTGAGCTTTAAAAATGTATTAAAATTGAATCAACAGAGACAGAAAAAGTAACAGAGAAATATATATATATTACACACACGTGCACACACACAAATATATATATATATATATATATATATAGAGAGAGAGAGAGAGAGAGAGAGAGAGAGAGAGAGAGAGAGAGTAACTGAAAGTGACAGTGACAAAGAGATAGAAATGGAAGTTGCCAGAATATATGAAAAAAAAAAACAAAAAATGGTATTTGAGAAAAGACATGAAAAGATGACAGTAGATATTAAGATTAGTGGTGGGTTGGGTTGGGAAGAACCAGGGCAAAAAATTGCCCAAGTAAACTGTTTTTAAAGGAATAATATGATATTAGGTTTAAAAAAGTAGAAGATCAGTAGGAGATCAGTAGGAGGATATGGCTAAATAAATGTGTTTCAACTTCATGTAAAAAGAGTAATATCCAAGGTTTATTTAAAAATAATTTCTCATCACCAGCTTTCATATTTATGTCACCTTTCCTAATATATCCTTTTCCCTCAACCTTTGGAGAAACATCTCTTATGACAAATGTAAAATAGAGAAGAAAAATTCATCAACATGTGGGAAAAAATTCTGGAATTATAAATTATAATGTATTCTACCTCTGTGAAATGCATTTTCTTATGACCTCCTTAGTGTCCTGTGCAGTCATTATACTTGGGCATCATTAAGTGCTATTGAAGTTTATATGAACATAGGGGCAGCATGACTACATCTACTTTATTTGGAAGAAAGATCATTCTGTCAGTGGTATAGAGTATGAATTGGAGGGAGTTTGTGGGAAGGGGAAGAGGTGAGTATAGAAGCAGTAAAACTTGTTTGAAGAAACTTGCAGTAATCCAAGAAGATACTTATGAAAGTTTTTATTAATAACTAGTGTTTGTATAGCACCTAGGATTGTGCCAAAAACTTTACAAATATTATGTCACTTTATCCTGAAAAATCTGAAAGGTAGGTGCTATTAGTCCCATTTTACAGAAGAAGAAATGGAGCCAAAGTGAATTGTCCAAGGTCACCCAACTACCAAATTTCTAAGGTTATATTTGAAATCAGGTCTTCTTGACTCCAGTCATAGCTCTCTCTATAAACTGTGCCACTTTATTGCCTAGTAATAGTAGAAGCATTAAAGAGGAAAAATATTTGAGAGGTGATGTGTAAGTGGAATTGTCAGGACTAATAACATTAAATATCAGAGAAGAGAAGAAAATTAACCCTACCCTGAGGTTTTGAAACAAGTAAAACACAGTGTTTCCTATTGCAACAAGGGGAAATAATAAAGTCAAAAGGAGAACATTTCAAGAATGCCAACAGAAAATTAGTTCAATTGTGTACATGGTGAATCTGACGTACCAGACAAATATCCAAAAGGAGATCAAGAAATCAATTAAAAAGCATTTATCAATTGCCTATTCTGTGACAGGTGATGTGCTAAGTACTGACAATACAAAATCAAAAGTAACTAAAAAAGGTAGTTGTGTAGTAGGGGAAAACTAATATATTTATAGATAAAAATATAGGATATTTACCTCTCCCCTGAAAAAAACACAAATTAATTGCAGATGAAAGTATAAAAAGTTAGGAGAATTAAACTAGAAAATTTAAAGGGCATGGCACTTGAATGAGCTTTGATTATAACTAGAGTTTCCAAGGACAAGGGAGAAGGGAGAAGAGAATCTTATCCATGTGGAACAGTCTATACCAAAGCCCAGAGGTAGGAGATAAAATGGCTTTTAAGAAAAATAGCAAGTAGTTTGCTTTGGTATTAATAAAAAGTGAGAAAGAGAGTGTGGGTACAGTGTATAATAATCAGAGAAAGATATTCTGGAGATAGATTTTACAAGATTTTAATTGCCCAACAGAGTTTGTGTTTTTATCTTAAGGGGCTTGTGGAGCCATTGAGTGTTCTTCAACAGGGTTGTGATCTAGTTGGTATTATGCTTTATGAATCTCAGTTTGGTAGTTATGTGGAGGATGTATTATAGAAGGAAGAGACTGGATACAGGAAACCCAATTAGAAAGTCAATGAATTTTCCAGTTCAGATTATGAGGGTCTGAACAAGGGTTCATATAGTTCATAAAGAGAAGAAGGATTTATATATGCAAGATATCGAGAAAAAAGAATAACAAAACTAGACAACTGAGTGAATAGGGCTTGTAATGAGAGAGAGATAGAGATAGAGTAAAAAGTCAATGATAACTCTTAGGTTTCAGACTTGGATGATTGCAAGAAAGGAGACTTCCTCAATGGACATAAGGAATTTAGTAGAAATAGGTTTGGGCTTTAATAAATTGAGTTCTATAGTGGACATGTTTAATTTGATATGCCTCTAGGAGATGTACGTCTGAAGCTCAAGAGAATGGAGATATAGAAATAACCTCAAATATGTGACTATTAAAACCATAAAATATATTGAGATCACCATGAGATAATGTAGAGAGAGGACCCAAGACAGAGTGCTGGGTCACTTTCCCTCATGTGGAGGTGGACACGGATGATAATCGGGGGAAAAAAGGACTAAGAAGATGTTTTTCTAGAAAAACAGATGTGGTACTCAGAAGAAAGGTCATAAAAATAAAATAGATTTTTGGGGGTCACATTCAGTGAAGCAGTGATTAAAGGCATGGAACTATTTGAAATTGCCAAGTAAGTAATTATAGCAAGAGTTCCAAGGGCAAACACTTGGGGAAAACATACATTATACACACAGAAGGAAGATGAGGACTTAGTGCAAAGACAAGCAGTAGTCTCGAGAGATAGTAGGAGAACTAGGAGAATGTGGTGATAATTGCTGAAGATACAAAGAAAGGAAGAAGGTAGCTATAATGATAAAGATCAGCATTGACAAAGAATAGAGCTATCTAATAAGGTAATGTATGCCAAGCCCTTTGTGAAACTTAAAGCGATTTATGAATGTTAGTTATCATTATTTTTTGATACCTCATCCTCAGAGGAAGAGTGAGAGTAGGGAAAGATACAGAGAAGTTTAGAGGCCTGAACATGCAGAAGAGAAGACAGCCTCAATATTCTCAGTAGAGTAGGAAGGTGAGGTTTTCTATGAACATGACAGTGCTTCAAGACTGAAAGACAGAACATGTTTTGGTATGTTTAGAATACAAACAATAATCTCATCTGCAGTTTACATAGAAGTTGTCATTACAGATAAGATAATGGAATTGTTCTATAACTAAAGAAAATAACAAGATATACACCTTAAGAGAGGAATCCATCTCAAGTTTTCTATTCCTTTTGAGACATGATGAGTAAGAACTCAAGAGGAGAAGAAAGGAAAATGGCCTGAAATGTCATATCTTGGAAATCAAATGATGCTGATTGTAGGTTAATTGCTTTGTTGTTGTCTTAATAGACTTTACATAGATATCTGAAGCTCTTGTTTTCCTCCTCACTGAATTTCATAAACAAATTAATATTTGAAATGGTACACATCCCTAGAAGGTTACAATCCAATGTTGACCTTGATCAAAATAAAAAGATGGGAATGGGGCAATTCCTGAGGAAATTACTTGTGGCTACTTTGCTGCCTTATCCCTTCTTGATCATGATGTATCCTTGGGGTGGAATGGGATGAGGGGAAAAGAAGTAGTGACTGCCTTCTCAATAATGCTTGGTCTCATTTGTTTGGTTATCAATATCATTCATTCAATAGAACTTTTACCAGAAAAATGCTCAGTTCCCATGCTGACAAATGATAGTCTTCTCATTTGAATCAGCTACAGAGAGTGTGACCAGGATCATCTATGGGCTATCATGCATTTACTAATGATAAAAAATAAGGTATCCCTTATATGACTAATGTTTAGTTGGTGGGTGATAGAGATGATGTGTTTAATTTATAATATCAAATATTGTCTTGACTTTTGGTGGAATTCCTTTGTTTGAGTGTGTTACACAACTTATAGTTACTCTTCCAGAGGAGAAATAAAGTTTAAGTTGAGAGAGAAATTGGTGGGGATGAGAGGATTCTAAGCTTCGATTGCCCCCTCCCTCAGTTGGCTTTAGAAATTGCTACCAGCTGGAAAGCAGACAATTTGTCACAGTCTCTTCCTATAACATTTGCTCAAAACACTGGTAACTAGACACTATATCCTCAATTTCTTTAAGCCTAGGGTTTAAGATAACTATTTGCCTAAATCCATTTGGCTTGAGTAATTAAGCAGTTAAAAGTAAGATCCCGAGGGTAGCTGCTATGTGATTCAGTGGATAGAGAACCAGGCCTGCAGTTGGGAGGCCCTGAGTTCAAATGTGACCTCAGACTCTTCCTTGCTGTGTGACCCTGAGTAAGGTCATTTAATCCCAACTGCCTAGCCCTTATTGCTCTACTGCCTGGGGACTGATATGTGATTCTGATGCTAAGACAAAAGATAAGGGATTTTTTTAAAGCAACACTCCATTTTTAAGTATACTACCTCTTCTAATTCTTAAGGCAAAGCAAAGGAACATGAATTTATTAAGCATTTGGTATGTGTCAGACCCTCTGCTAAATTAGGGATACAAATACAAGCAAAATTAGTCACAGACCTCAAGGAGCTTATGTTCTAGTTGGGGAAAATACCATATATGGATGATTTTTTTAAAAAAGGATGTGTTGGGGAATACTGGGGATACTGGGGAGGCTGGGAATGAGTCAGAGTTGACCTGGTCCTGTTTTCACCCAAGTGGATGTCCCAGAAGGAGCTGACCAATGGCAAAAATGTCCTAGGATGGCAGAGGGATATGACAGACCCAGACTTTGAGGTACATTCCAGGAAGAAAGAACAGATGATACCCAATGGCAAAGTGTACTGAGTCAAAAGCACAGCCAGTAGGGAAATGAATCTGGCACAAGGAACAGGACTATGACCAAAATCTTAGTGACTCAGCTTATCAAACATGTTAAAAGGTGCAAATCCCTGTGAATCCCTGTGAAAATTAGTTACCAACATTTCGTCACTTGAACTAAAGCTTTAAAGAGGGAAGGTATACTCTTCTTATCTCAAAAGTGGTCACTCATCATTGATGTTCAAGATGGCCCATGTCTTCCATTTGAGAATGATTTGCTAATTGGTACATAATGTGGTTTGTCATATATTTTTGTTATGCTGTCATTCCCCTTTCCATCAAGGTAAAATGTATCTTAAAGACCATGACACTGCTATCTCTAATTAGCTGATGAATAATGACATCCACATGAATACAACAGAGAGTAAATTCAGGCTGTAATGACAGCTGTAGGCTGGAAAATCTCCTCTGCTCAAATGTAGCTATAGTCTAACTAGCAATGAAAGAGACTGTTTACAACCCTACCATCTTACTGTTTTCATTTTATCCTTTGCTTCAGAGAGTAGGGCAAGTACCTAATTCTGAGTTGCTGTGCCTTTTCTGGGAATAATGACAAAATGATTTAAATAGGAATGATGTTTCTACCACCACCACCACCACTCATTACACAAACAGAATGTGATAATCAGCTTTTTGTGGCTAATTCAGCTTACTCTTTTCCTTTGAAACCAGTCTATTGGCAGGGAAAAACCTAAGCCCCTTTTTGGACTGGATGATTTCTGACACCTGTTCCACTTGGAGAGCATTAACTCTCTTCTGAATGGATGAATCCCCTCTACAATATCCTTGACAGGTGGTCCCCAGCCTCTGCTTGAAAACCACCACAGAAGAGGAAAGCATTAAACAGCAGCCCATTGCATTTTTAGTCAGCTATTAATACTAGGAAGTTTTTTATAGCAGTGAGTTAAAAATCAGTTCCCGAAACTTCCTGTTCCTATTGTACCCTCTTAACCCCTTTGGGGCCAAGGAGAATCCTTTCTAATTTTAACTTAAATACTTGAAGACAGCAATTGTAACAGCCACCAATGTATTTTCTTTCATTTAGACATTATTACAACTCATACTTATTCACTACATATATATATATACATATATATGTATAATTGGTTTAGATAATATGTAACATTTAAAGTAGGAAATAAACTTATACACCAACTAATTTCATGTGGAATCCTCTCTAACTTTTTTTGACTGCAAAATAGCTTCCTATTATTTTGTAATCCACATGATATGGCTCTTCACACTGATGCAATCAAAGATCAAAATCTAAAGATTAAGAAAACATTAAAATAAAATAATCAGGCAACACTATCCAGATATTAGAATAATATTTGCTTTCTTCTACTTAAACAACAAATAGAATCAAGTGGAAACCCTAATATTGACATTAAAATAACACAATTTTATAATAGAGAAAACAGCCCTGAAAGGTAGGGAATGCAACTATTATTCCAAACATTTTATAACTATGGACATAAAATCCAGAGGAATAAATTGCTTACTCATGGTCTCATTTTAGTAAATAGTTAATATATGAATCCCAGTCTTGTGAATCCAACTCTAATTCTTTAAGAGGATTGGAGACCTCTCCTAACAGAACTCTGCCTCTCTCATTGGTTTGGATCTTCATCTAACAAACACCAATGGAAATCTCTTTATACCTTAGACATCAATTTTGTAGATTGTGATAGTAATAATAAAAAGTAAGAAGAGTAAAGGGAAGGAGAAGAAAAAAAGAGGAAGAGGAGAAGAAAGGAGGATAAATTGGAAAAGGTGGAGGAAAAAAGTCCAGTTTTAGATGATAAAAATCTGAAAATTTAGTTTGGCTGGTCCAGAAATTATACTCGCTTGGGATAACTCCCACTTACTGATGTTTATTTCTATGTAAAAATGAGGGAGAACTTTAATGTAGGAAATTAGGTACAGATTTTTGGTTTGTTTTATTCAGGCAAAAGATATATAAGAAAGAACAATGAAGGCAGCAGAAGTAAAAACTTTTTATCATTTAGCATTTAGAGTCTGGTTGTATATCAGAGGCCAAGGTTATCAGCTTCATTCTGGTGCATTAGCTATTGTCTTGACTTTTGTCCTGCCACTGGACTTCAATTCCCTGGAAAAGAGAATAATGCTGATGACTTTATGCAACTCTGGCTCACTTAAAATCCAATTCACTCAAGAGTCAAGACATTATCTTCATGATCTGTTGGTTTCTTTAAAATAAACAATGAGGAAGAGAGGAGGAAGTATTCTCTGGCTTATTGATCAATCATAACCCTTAATTTCTGGTTAAAGTAGTAAGAGAAAGAAAGAATAAGATAATAGTGCTAATGAACCATGAGTTATTAATATGTTAAAAAAATACAAATGCCTGTAAATATCTCATTATCCTTCTAAAATATGAAGAGGCTTCTCTTTGGTGAAATTATAGGTTGAATATAGAATAGTCTAATTATTGGAATAAATATTAGAATAAAATTAGAATAAAATAGCTCCAATTTTTAAATCATATCATTACTTTTAGAAATATGAAGGAGTTTTCCTTATCTGCTGGTTGAAAATTGGCCGAGCTCCTGATGGCTTTCAAAGGCTGTGTTCATTCATTTTGGAAGCTAGTGTGGCCAGGAACCAGAAGTCCAACAAGAACACAGTCCTTGGGAGGAGGGAAAATAGTGTAGTAAAGCTTGCCTACTAATTGATCCCTCCTTGGTATAATTAAAGCCAATAATGGCAAATAGCAGAAGTAATGAGGAATCATTGGGTTAATGGAGTGTAAAGACATGTCAACACTGTTATCTCTTGAAAAATTTGAAAACAGTGTATTCTAAATTTCAGTGGAGAGTCTGAACTGGGGGATGAGCAAAGACTCCAGGAACCTAGTTGAAAGACCTCTATCTATTGATGTGCCACAGAGTTCTTTCTATCCAAAATATCCATTTATCTTCTTCATTTATCTGATAATTCACTGGTGATCATATTAGTTTCATTGAATTGCATTTCTTCTCTATGCCAATGATTCTCAAATCCAGTTATCCAGTTAGGTGATAGACCTTTTAATTTTGGTTTTATTGCTTTTATTTGTGCAGGAACTTTTTAATTACATGTAATTAAAATTATCTATTTTTTTATCTTATAATGTACTCTATGTCTTGTTTTGACTGTTTTGTGCTCCCCTGATTTGTATGTTATCACCCTTTATTTCTAAACTTGCATTGTTTTCTTAGCAAAAATACTAGAGCAGTTTGCTATTTCCTTCTCCAACTCATTTTAAAGATGAAGAAATCAAGGCAAGCAGGCATGACTTATCCAGTATCATACAGCTAAGAAATATATGAGAACAATGCTTAACTCAGGTCTTCCTGACTCCAGGCCTGGCACGAAACTCAATGTGCTACTTAACTGCCTAAAACATGTGCTTGACACATAGTAGATTCATAAAAAATATTTTTGCTTTCCTTTCTTTTACCTAGCCCTAACTTCTCTGATGAGCTCTAGGATCTCATTTCTAATACTTTTTTGGAATATCAAACTGGATGTCTCAGAGACATCTTAAACTCAAAATGTCCAAAACTGAATTATTTCTGTTGAGGTTACTATGATCCTACAGACTTGAAATATAGATGAACTCAAATCCTCAAAGTCTTTCATGACTACCTATATATATATAAAATCTTTTTTCAGTGCCTGTTGTTTTTATCTTTATAGCGTCTCTTGCATGTGTATCCTTCTTTCCTCTGAGATTGCCATAACCCTGGTGTAACAGGTTATTATTAGCTTATTCCTGGTTTATTTTACTATCTTTCTTTTTGTTCTTCCCTTGGCCACAATTCTCCTCATTGTAGTCTACCTTCCATTTAACCATTGATCTTCCTAAAGCACAAGTTTTACCCTGTCACCATCCTACTCAATAAACTCCAGTGGCTCCCTATCACCTCCAGTTTTAAATACAAGTTCTGTTTCACATTCAAAATCTTTCCTATCCTGCCTATTGACTGTCCCCATCTTTCCATGCTTTTTATTCTTTACTCCCTCCTTGCACTTCTTTGAACAAGACCCACAAGTTCCTGAATAAAGGAATTTTACTAACCATCCACTATGATTGAAATATTCTCCCTCCTAATCTTTACTTCTTGGTTTTACTGAATTTCTTAAAATTCAGCCAATGTTTCACATTCTACAAGAAAATGGCCAGGATCATCTCCCTTAATTCTAGAGCCTTCCTTCTGTTGATTATATTCAACTTATCCTGTACAAATCTTGTTGGTACATAGTTGTTTTAATGTTATCTCATCAATTAGAGTGTGAACTTTTTGAGAGTAAGTACTATCATTTGTTTTTCATTGTATCTCTACAACTTAACATAGTGTCTGACAGATAGCTAGCCATTTAATAACTATTTATTAGCAGACTACTTAGGAGAGAAGATTCACTAATAGGACAAATTCTTCATTACAAAAGAAAGGATGCTAAAGTCCTAAAGGATCAGAAGTGCAAGGTATCTTGACTATATGTTTCTTTCATGTATGTTTCATTATCATTATAATCTAAATTTTATACTCATTTTTGTTTTTGTTTTTGTTTTTGCTGGGTGAGGGAATTTTTAGCTATTCTTCTAGCCATGCCATCTTGGTAAATCCATTTACTTTGAGATAATTGTGTCTATAGATTATTATTCAGTTAACTCTTACCTCTGAGAAATATTGAACAATATTGTCGAGTTGTTGTTCCTTCTTCATTTTTAAGAGGACCAATGACATCATAAAGGTTCTGTCTCAGTTTGCTCATGAACTGAATTTTAAGTGAGACAGAATCAAACAATGTCATCAGCCTCATTCTCTCTTCCAAAGTCACTGAAGTATAGCAGCAAGACAAAAGTCAAGATGATTGGTGAAGATCCAGAATGCAGTGAATGGCTTTGGACTCTGATGTCTGACAAAGCTCCAAGTATTCCATGGTATCTGCTTTTTCTACCCTGGTGGACATTGGGACAGATTATTCTCATTCCTCATTCTGCCAGAGGAAGTCTCCATTATGCTAGGGTAAACATCCTTCTAAATCGCATATTTGAAACCTGTTGGATAGTCCCAATCTGGTTTAGCTCATCTGCCAAGAAAATTTTAGTAGGGTGTGGTGCCATGCGTGCTACAGCTTCTTAGAGCCACAGGCTGGGTAATAGGTAGACTCCCAAAGTGGATAAACAGCCTGAAAAAGGCTCAGCAAGTCCTCGCATTAGAGATGCTAGCCCTTCCTCAACATCCCATATATTAAAAACAGAGATATACAAGGTATCCTTGGACACAGACTTCAAACATATCGTCCACAACCCCACAACACTTTTTAATGCAACTTGAACCATAATAAAGAGTATCTGCTAAATTGTTAACAAAATAAATAAAAATACAATAAAATACATATATTTTATTACAAAAGTAAATAAATGTGTAGCCCCCCCAGAGATCCTTCTATTACATATATGGACACACATGATAGATAGAAAGATAAATAGATAAATAGATAGAAAAAGATATAAAATAAGAGGAGATAGGAGATTAAACTGCTTACTGTGTATCAGGCACTGGTCTAAGTTCTGAGAATACAATCACAAAAAAGAATATTCTCCCTCAAGGAGCTTACATTTTAATGGGGAATGTGACACATAAAATTAAGTTTAAAAGCAGGGGCAGGTAAGAGATAATTCACACTGAGGTAAGGCATAAGAGTCCAGATTCTCTAGAATTGGTCCAGGATAGAATTAAGCTGAAACTTCCTCAAATGAAAATTTCAAGGCAGACATTGCTATTTGAAAAATAAAGAGAATAAAGAGTGGAGGCATCTCTAGTTTGGAAGGCAGTTGCGACAGAGGTGAAAGTGCTTCAGAGAGATTAAAGCAGAGGCATATTAGAAGCAAACTTCCCTGGTAGTTGGACTTTTCTTCAAAGGAAAGAGAATAGATTCCTACTTTCCCCAAGAAATCATGTCTTTCTGAAGAAAAATGTTGAAGAAACATGAGAAGATATATATATATGAAGTAATACCAAAAAAAGTAAATAAAACCAAAGCAAAATCATGATGACTTTGACAATTTAGTGAAAAGAACATAAAAAAAGAAGCTGGTTTGAATAACTAAAAATGCAATTGTGATCTTGAAAAAAAAAGATAATGAAACATGAGTCTCATCTCAGTGGGAAAAAAATGCTTCTTCTAGGAAAGTAGGTTGGATATATTGCTAGACTGTCACTGTATTCAATTCCTTTTTGAATATTTTGCTTTGTTATATGAGAGGATTCACTTACAAGCTGGAAGAGAAGACATACTTCTACAAATGGTTATATTGTAAAAACAAAAATAATTAGTGAAACTTTTTTTTAGAAAAAGTATGTTCCTACTCCATCAGATCCTGGTGGGCAGAGAATTTTTTTTCTTTCTTTTTTTTTTTTTTTTTTTTTTTTTTTTGTATCTAACATGCCTAAGAGAATATCATTATTTTTAATCCTTCTTCCTCAGAAATATATGATTCTTTGGCAAGAATAGAAATCTATTCTCTTCTCTTTGAAGAAGTACTCACCTTTGATTATAATAATTATTGTTAAATTGGGGAGAAAAGGAGAGGAAAAATAATGTTTTATTTTTACTGAAAGAAAACAAGTTTGAAGCCAGAAGAACCTGAGTTTGCATGCTATGTCACTACTTACTATCTTTGTGACCTTGTGTGAATCACTGAATGTCTTTGGAATCCAGTATTTTTCTCTAAAATGAGGAGGTGGGGGCTCGAACTATGCATCTCTAAAGCCCCTTAGTTCTAGGATCCTATGATTTTACTGTTTAGGCACACTGCTGTGACATTCTTTCCACATTCTACACTAATATGCCCTCGGCTTTCATCAAAGGTTTGTGTCAACCAGGTATTGCTTTTTACTCCCTCAGTTACTCAAGGCATTTCACTGAATAAAATCTTTTATTCTTGCATTCGGCTAAAAATAAGATGTCTATGCACATTCATTGTTAACCTCCCTCAGTCTGTAGTAGGGAGCTAGATTTTTTAAAGGATTTTTTTTGGTTGTTATTGCACTAAGAAGAAAATGCCAGGTGTATTTTTCCCATTGTGAAGCTTCACTCTAACAGAGATAATAATGCAACTATAAATGATTTCTTTGCTGAAAGAAAAATTACTTCTGTGTTTAATAGATGTTCCCCTTAGTGATGGTCTGCTATGCCCAGCATATCTGAGAAGATGAGCACAGCCTCTTTCTGATTTTCTTTTTAGTTTCCTTTATTCTTTCGATGAATTTTCCAGTGATCAGTTAGTTTGATCATAGACTGAGATTAGGGAGAAAGTCTTTAGTGAGACTTTTTCCCCAAAAGTTAATGTGTTATATTCATCTGAAATATTTGCTGTTAGCACATTGTATTTCCCTAACTCTCTTGTTACCTATCATTTTATGGACAGAAGACTGCACATTACATATCTCTATTCTGTTCCAAGCTGTGAAATGTTCTAGTTTCTGGATCTGTGTTACTTTTATTTTATTAAAAAAATTTAAAACTTTTCCCCTTTGTTCGGTTACAATATTTAGGTGCTTTATTCATCTCTTATTAAATCCTCCTCTGATTTTTTCCAGAGCACAGTAAAGCTGAAATATTAATTAGAATGCTGATATTCTCAGAGATACTCTATTCAGAAGAGATCTGAATATGAGAAAATATCAGTCACTAGATATTTGGAAAGTATATTATTGATTAAAATATTTTAATGATTAATGTGTGTATATATGTATGCATATACACACACATGCTAGTTAGAGGTGCCTACCTGCCCAAATAACCTTGTATCTATTTTATTATGGGGGTAGTTAGGTGGTACAATGGATAGATTATTGGGCCTGAGGTCAGAAAGACCCATCTTCCTGAGTTCAAGTCCATCCTCAGATACTTGCTAGAATGCATGACTATGGGGAAGCCATTTAACCCTGTTTATTATCTCAGTTCTTGATCTGTCAAATGAACTAGAGAAGAAAATGACAAATCACAGAAGTATCTCTGATGAGAAAATTCTAAACAGTATCAAAAAGAGTAAGACACTAAAACAATTGAACAACAATAGTTTTTTATATACCTATTCATTCATAAACACATTATCATCTCCACCTAAGATATAAGTTCCCTGAGGTCTAAGGCTGTTTCATTTTTATCTTTGTAACCTCAGTGCCAAGTATAATTTCCACCACATAATAGTAAATGATTGTTTGAGGAAATAAAAGGGTTCTGTTTAATGTGTTAGGCAATAAATGCTGGAGCTTCTATTTAATCATTAGAAAGACCATAAGTGACAGCACGGGAGAGCGATGAATGTTGGAGGGGATTGTGGCAAAGTTGGGACATTAATGCATTGCTGGTGGAGTTGTGAACTGATCCAACCATTCTGCATGGCAATTTGTAACTATCCCCAAAAAGCACTAAAAGACTGCCTGCCCTTTGATCCAGCCATGCCATGGTTGGGATTGCACTCC
The DNA here is from genome assembly GCF_016433145.1 of Gracilinanus agilis. Lineage (NCBI taxonomy): Eukaryota > Metazoa > Chordata > Mammalia > Didelphimorphia > Didelphidae > Gracilinanus > Gracilinanus agilis. Next base: position 251,139,453 of record NC_058131.1, read on the forward strand.
AAAGAGATCACAAGGGAAAAGACATGTACAAAAACATTTATAGCTGTGCTCTTTATAGTGGCAAAACAAAAAAACAAAAAAAAAAAACTGGAAAATGAGGGTATGCCCTTCAATTGAGGAATGGATGAACAAACTGTGGTATATGCTGGTGATGGAATACTACTATGCTCAAAGGAATAATAAATTGGAGGAATTCTATGTGAACTGGAACAACTTCCAGGAATTGATGCAGAGTGAAAGGAGCTGAATCAGGAGAACATTATACACAGAGACTGATACACTATGGTAAAATCGAATGTAATGGACTTCTGTACTAGCAGCAATGCAATGACCTAGGACAATTCTGAGGGATTTATGGAAAAGAACACTACCCTCATTCAGAGGAAGAACTACAGGAGTGGAAACACAGAAGAAAAACAATTGCTTGAACACATGGGTTGATGCAGACACGATTAGGATGTAAGCTCTTAATGACCACCCTAGAACAATTATCAATAATATGGAAATAGGTCTTGATCTATGACACAGGAAGAATCCAGTGGAAATGTGCATTGGCTACTGGGAGGTGAGTGGGGGGAGAGAGAGCAAGAACATGAATCATGTAACCATGGAAAAAATTTTCCTAAAAACAAAATAATAAACAAACAAATAAATAAATTTAAAAGACCATAAGTTTAGAGCTAGAAAAAGGACTTTAATAGAATCTAGTCTGGCCCTCTCACTTTACAAATGGAAAAAAAAAAGAAAGAAATTAAGGCCCAGAGAGGTTAAGTTACTTCCTCAAGGACATACAGGTAAGAAGTCATAGAGATGAGACTTAAACTAAGGTCCTTCAATTTAAAATTTAGTCATCTTTACACTACACCCTACCATCTCCCTTCCTGTTTCATGTTTGATGATTCAGTGGTCAAAGATAATGTCTTCCTTCCTTTTTTATTATCTTTTATGTGAACTATTCCTCTCTTCTAGCTTTGTATGATATGAAAATAGATCTCAGATTTTGCTAGGCACCTGGTGAATTTCATTTTTGCTGACAATATTAAGTCTTTAGATTCTATACTGATATACTTAGTACCTTCAGAATCATAGACCTTGTAGCTAGAAGGAAACCTTAAATATTACCAAGCCAACTTCTTCTACTACTGTACAGATGAATAACCTGATGTCCTGAGAGTCTACCATTAAGTACCAGATTTACCTCAAGCTACAAATCTTTGCTTTTTAAGCTATCCCACACATTGTTGTCAATATTTTATTTTTAAGAAGAATATGTCTTTATGTGCAGAACATTCCACAACATAGAAATATAAACAAGAATCATGCAGGATGAGGAAGTATAAAAAGATTGTGCTCAGAATCAGTGGAGAAAGGTCCTATATTGGGAAAAATGTATTCATGAGCCTACAAAACTGCCTAAAATATTAACAAAAAGTTCACCTATAGTCACTTGAGAGGAGATAGAGGGGACAGTAGCTATATAGTTCAACTCATTCATGGAAGGAATCCTTACTGTATTATAGCTGTCTAAAGTCACTCAGATTCTTTATAAATACCCAGTGGGATGGAGGATAGAGGATTAAAAGAGACCATATTCTGACTCCATTACACAATCTGACAACCATGTTAGGAACATTTTGGGTTTTTTTGTTTTTTTTCTTTTTCCTGACATCAAGTCTAAATTTTTCTCTTTGCAGATGCAATGCATTTCTCTTGACACTTCTTTCTGGGGCCAAACAGATAAAATATAACCAAAGTACCATAGGATACAAATATTTGAAAATAACTATTGTGTATTATTCATTTCCTCTGCAAGCCTGGGTTCTCTTTTCTAAGATAAAAAAACCTTAATTACTTCATTTCATTCCTTGATGACATTGACTCAACACTTTTCTCATTCCTGGTCATTATCCTTTAGACACTTTCCAATAACATATCAATATGCTTCTTCAATTGTAATGCCCTGAACTCAAAAATAGTACTTTATATTTCATGTGATCATGGTACAGAGATATTATCCTGGAAGCTTTCCTTCTCTTGATATTGGCAAAATCTCATTAACTTTTGTGGCTGTAGCATTCCATTGCTTACTCAAACAGAGCTTGTTGTTCACTAAAATGCCCAGATCTTTTTTAGACAAACTGCTATCTACTAATTTTCTACCCACATTCTGCTAATAAAGTTGATTTTTGAACACTAGAATATGATATATTTTCCTCTATTGAGTTTTATCTTCTGACATAAACCCAAATGATCTGGTCCATCAAGATTTTTTTTTGTGAAATGACCCCAATGCCTAATGTGTTTACTATCACTCTCAACCTTGAATCATCTGTACATATGATAAGTGTACCTTTATCTAAATCACTGATGAAAATATTAAAAAAAAAAAAACAGAAGACAAGTAATAACATCCCTGGAAAGCTTCACTTCCTGCGAGGATTTTATTGCAGCTGCTACCTTTAACTGACTTTTTGGGGCCAATAGTTGAATTTCCAGTGCAAACATTTACACCTCAAAAAAAAAAGATCTATATTTTTTTAGATTAACAGTACAAGAGACTCAGAGAATAATGTTATCATTAGATTGGAAGCCAGGAGAGTGGAATATAATAAATAATAATAATAATAATTTATCACCTTTTAAAGTGTGTAAAGTGCTTCACATTCATTATCTCTTTTGATTCCTATAACACCATGACTTCTTGCCAACTTGACATTAAATCATTAGTTGGCAAGGCTTAAGTCTAGTCATTCAGCTAGGTCTGAAATTCATTTAATCACATTATTGTCTAATTCTCAATTCTCCACCTTTTCCACAAAAATAGTGTGATGCTTTTCTAAAAGTCTAGGCATATTCTATCTGTGCCATTTCTTTAATCTTCCAGTTTTATAACCCTGGGGAAGGGGAGGGAAGTGGTTTCATATGACTGTTAATGTTGTCTATTTGTAATCACTGCTTTGGTTTTTTTTTTTTTTTTTTTTGTTTGTTTTGTTTTGTTGTTTTTTGGTTATTTTTTTTTTGGTACATCATGGATCATTCTAGAATTTTCACAGAAATCAGGGTCAATTTCATTGACATGATTTTTAAGGCTTTTTACACTTTTTCCATTAAAAACAAAATTACAGTTGTTCTTCTCTAGATCTGGTTTAACTCTTCTACGAACTTTTCAGATATCACTGACAATGGCTCAGCAATCATCTCTATCAATCCTGGCAGTACAAGAAGCTATAGTTCATCTAAGAGAAGTGACCTTAATTTATCTAAGGTAAGCAGGTGCTCACTTACTATCCCCTTACATTTCTTGAGTATCAACTCCCTGTTAGCCATTTTGTCTTGATCACTTCCAGATCAAATGTCATTCTCCTTGAAAAAGAAAACAGAAGCAAGATAACAATTGAACCACTCCGTTTTTTACACAGTGTCACTTATTTATCTCTCTAAAAAGTGTTGCTTTTCCTTCAACGGAGTTTTATCATTGGAGTTAACAAATAAGGGATTATTGTCCTTAGCTTCTCTTAGAAGTTTCAGCTTAATCTGATCTTTAATACTCCTGTCAATTTAAAGAAAAATACCACACTCATATTCATATCCTGTTATTCAACTTTGCTCTTCCATCACAAAGACAGATAGAGAGAAAAATTAAAATCTTAGTTGGGTGATAAATTCTTATGTATCAATATCATTAGCTTCCTACAACTTTTTTTTCCTCCTTATGGAAATTATTTCTACTCTTGGGAGCTTCTGTATTCTAGGCAGTTAGTTGGCAGGTTGGATAGAGCATTATACCTGGAGTCAGGACAAATGTATTAGATGTGTGATTTTTGGCAAGTCACTTAATGTCTGCTGATCTCAATTTTCTCATTTGTAAAATTTGTATAAAATAGCACTTAACTCCTACCATTGTTGTGAGGCTAAATTAACTAATATTTTTAAAGTATTATATAAAAGGATTGAAAATCTAATTGCTATTGGACCTCTCCTTAATGAATATGATGGTCAGAGCAGAGACCAAGTATAGTCTCTTCCTATAATCCCCACAGAAAAACAATAATAACAAATGGCAGTCAAGCCTTGTTAGTCTGTGAATCAATGAGAATGGGAGAATTCAACAAATAACCAGGAAAATCAAAGTCATATGACAGGCAATACCGAAGAATTGAAAACTAAATGTTTGAGAAAAAGCATGAATAAAATACCAACTCATAAGCAGATAAATTAACAGAAAAGTTTCTAAGAGAGAAGAAATGAGTAAAATCTGATATGAATGAAAATTAACAATTACTTGAATAAATAGAAAATTCTTTTCACTTCACACAGTTGTTTCAGTTAAAACAACCAAAAGGAAGAAACTACACAGCAGCTCAAGAGAAAAATCAAACTTGAAAAAATAAGATATTAGGAATGAATTCAGGTGAGAAAGAACTCTATGAAAAATTATAAAATTCAATTTTTAAAGTATGAAAAAAGAATACCTGATGGAAAATCTCTTTTAGACATGGATGTTTTCACCCATGTACATGAAGATATTTAGAGTAGCCTTTTATTCTGGCAAAGAATTAGATATTAAGGGGATGCTCATCAATTGGAGTATGGTTGAACAAGTCATGGTATACAATTGTGATGTAGTAAGACTATTGTACTGTAAAAAGTGATGAAGATGATTTCAGAAAGAAAAAACAGTAAGATATAGGAACTGTTCAAAGTGAAATGGGCAGAAACTAGAGAACAACATAAACAATAATTGCAATATTGTAATGATAATTGTAAAAGACAGCAACTAATCAATAATCAACAAAAATTCCAAAGACCTCATGGTGTAAAATATTTACTCATTGCCCATTATATAAAAGGAATTGTAACAGATGTTTACAAAGATGAAAAATATTATAAGCCCTGATGACAAACAATTTGTAATCTAATAAAGTGAGAAAAATATGTACATAAATTCAACTTCAAAAAACATTTATTAAGTGTGTGAAGAACAGAGTTCTATGCTAGGTACTTGGTAATACCCAAAGATTAATTAAACCATCTCTGCCTTTTAGGAGCTCACAATATAAGAAGATACATAATGACACAAACACGAATAACTACACATATAATTTTATATTAAAAGAGAGGTAAAAACCAATTTCTCAAAGTGGGAAAGACTGTCACTAATAGGTAAGACTTCCTGGAAAATGGAGAGAGTGAGAGACAGAGAAAAAGAGAGAGGAGAAAGAGGACAGACAGAAAGACAGACAGACAGATACATAGATTCATAGATACATAAATGAATACAAAAACACATAGACCTAGACAGATGATAGGATAAAGCAGTCATGTGCCAGGTATTATATTAAGACCCTGAAATGCAAATAAAATAAAACAAGATAAACAAGGGGCCTATCTTGCTTGTGAGAAAATAAAGCAGTATGTAGAGGTGAGCATGGCTCAGCTCAGCTCCAGCATCTCATCAAGTGGTGTTTTTGTTCAGTAAATCACCAAACAGCAGTGTGGTCCCAAGGGCATTCAGATCAGATTCGACAAGATTGCTGGTGAAAAAGGTCAGTCCACAAAGTGAGTTGATTAGAAGATGACACTTGATCTTTAAAAAAAATGTGATCAGATTTCTATGTGAAAGATGGTTTGGAAAAAATGAAGGAAGGAGCATGAGTTAACAAGCTAGTGTCACTATCTAATTTATCAGCTGTTAAATTCTGAAAAAAAATGTAAATAATTTAATCCAATTACACCATTTTACAAATGAATAAACAGAGACTTAGAGATGGGAAGTGATTTGCATGAGTTTTGTTTGAGATATCTCTCATTTCTTCAATAGAGTTGGCTTCTGATAAGTACCAATCAGCACATATAATTCATCATCTATCAGTTACCTATGAAAGTGAGAGAATAAGGAATTTGCCATGGCTCACATAGTACACATGTGGCAGAAGCAGGAGTTGCACCTAAGAATTCCTTTCTATAAAGTCCACTTTGTCACCTTACTTTCCATTAAATTGCCCAATATTACTTAGGTTATAAGTTGGCAGGACTAGAATTTAACTCAGGTCTTCCAGGTCCAAATACAAAGGTCTTTTCACTCTACTACATTGAGTAATGAGGGTATGGCACAATATATAGGGTAATGGCAATGAGAGTAAAGAAAAGAGGGAGATGAGAGAAATATTTTGAAATATCCCTAAAAATATAGATAAGGATAAATAAGATCCAATATTTAGAAGTAGAAGAGATTTTAGAGGTCTTTGAATACATCCTTCTCATTTTATAGATGAGTTGAAGTAATTTTCATGAGAATGCTAAAGCAGTAAACAGCAAATCCAGAATTTAAACCAAGTCCTCCAACTTCAAATCTTCATGCCTTAGCCATTGTACCATTCTAATTCTGATTCTCTGACTGTCTCTTCTTTCAGTCTCTCTGACTCTCTCTGACTCTTTCTATATATACTTATATAGGCACATACACACATTTACATATCTATGCATATGTATATGCATATGCATAAACAATAGATAACTACAGATATCAAAATATTATATGTGAATATATCACGCATAATATAAGAAAAGCCAAAAAGTACAACATGAGAGATTCTAGAAAAGATTATTTGGAACACTGTCTAAGGAAAGAACTGGGCCAAAATCTGACTTTTTCTCAACCAACAAGTATTAAAATATTGAATATTTAAAAATTAAACCAAATAGTGGGCTACATGTAAGTCAAATAGGTTCATAGAATTTGAATGGGAAGAGGAAAGAAAAACTATATTTAAGTAGAAATAAAAACATGAGAGTTCCAGCAAGCATGGTGTATAAATCAGAGGATTAGCCTTGGAGTAAGACCTGCCTATAACACAGAATAAATGGATGATCATAGGCAAGTCAATTAAATTCCAACTCTCTAAAACTGATTTTTATAAACACTTATAAATGAAATTTTCATAGCAGAATTTTACTGCATAGAAGAAATGGGTACAAATGCTGTCTCTGTCATTTTTTGCCTAAAAAACTTACTTAAATTCATTCAATTTTAGTTTCCTAATTTGTAAAATTAGGGGAACAGATAAGATGGAGATCTGAGGGATCCAAGGTCCCTTCCAGCCCATGATGGCAAACCTATGACATGCATGCCAGAAAGGGAATCCAGAGCCTTCTTTATGGGAAGGCAAGCCATCACCTGCCAGAATTCTTTCCTTGAAAGGCAGAGGGACTTGGGGGAGCTCTTGCTCCTTTCCCCCTCTCCACTGCACTGAGGATATTTTATTCACTTCACTTGCCCCGATACCAGCAGCCCAATGGGAGCACTTCCTCCCCTGTCTGGAGGTAAAAAAAGGGTCTTGGGGGGGAGGGGCAGAGCATGGAATCCAGTCTCCAGCATGGAATATGGTCTCTAAAAGGTTCACCATCACTGCCTTCCAGCCTTAAATCTGAGTTCCTAGAAAATCAAAGATTTCAAACCACAAAAACAAAGTAATCAAATGGGTTTTAGGGGAATATCTAGCATAGAATAAATAAATCCTTATATTAAAAATTAATTTTGAATATTGAGAATATAAGTTCAACTTTTACTCTAAATATTCAGTTTCAACAAGCATTATTGTGAAAAATATGCAATTAGATTGTAAAAAACATTTTTATTAGTGCCCTCTTAGACTTACTTGGCAAGAAGGTATACTACATGAAGAAGAAAATGAATCAAAGGAAAAAGAAAGATCACGATATGGCCTAATGACTGGGGGAGGAGAGAGAGAGAGAGAGAGAGAGAGAGAGAGAGAGAGAGAGAGAGAGAGATGATGATGATGATGATAGTTCAATTCTAGTTGATGTCCTGGCAGATTTCAAAGAGAAAGAAGCTGAAGGTGGTCTGGCAGGGTTCTATATAGAGAGGAAGTGTCTTTGTGTGTGTGTAAATCATGAATATAGCTTCTCCACTTCCTTCTCAATACTCAGCATAATCAGGCCAATGTATGAGTCTAAGGAAAAATTTTTTTCCTTTACTGAGCTTTCTATATTCTTATTTTATCTTTTTATTCATGAATACTAGAGGCAAAAAAATACAACTTTTCTAGCTTAGGCCCAATGTCAGGTATCATGGTTCAACTAATGACAGGACAGTATTGATTCAGGAGATGATGCCTTATTAAAAATAAAATATTTCCAATAGTAAGACATAGAATATTATATTTAAATTAACTGAAGACAATACTTAGGGGGCCTACCTATCAAAACTAACCCATTAACTATGTGACAATAATTATAAAACATTTTTCACACAAATAAAAGTCAAAACTAAACAATGAGACAAGCATTTATTACTCATGGGTAAGATTAGTCAAAATAATTAAAATTACAGTTTTGCCTAAAATAATTTATCTATTCAGTGCCATAACAATCAGACTACCAAAAAGTTATTTCCTAGAGGTATAAAAATAATAATAAAATTCATCTGGAAAGGTCAAGAATATCAAGACAATTAATGAAAAAATGTGAAGGAAGGAGGTCTAATAATACCAGACCTCAAATTGTATTATAAAGTGGCAGTTATCAAAATGATCTGATATAAGATAAGAAATAAAATATGAAACAAACAGAATAGATTAGGTAATCAATACACACTAATAAATAACCATACTAAGCTTTGGGGAGAAGAACTCACTCTTTGTCAAAAACTTCTGGGAAAAGTGGAAAACAGTACATCAAAAACTAGGCATATGCTAACAGCTCATACCATATAGAAAGCTAAAGCCAAAGCAGAAACCATAAAGAACTTATGTTACCATGGAATAGTATACCTGTCAGACTTATAGATAAGGGAAATATTTATGACCAAACACATCACAGGAAACAGTATGAGAAATAAAATGGATAATGTTAATTCCATTAAATTTAAAAAAAAGTTTGTACAAACAAAAGCAATAAAATTAAGATTAGAAGGCAAACAAAAAATTTGGAAAAAATTTATAGTAAATGTTTTCAACAAAAGCCTCATTTCACAAGTATATAGAGAATTTAGTCACATTTATAAGACCATAAATCATTCCCAAATTGATAAATGATCAAAGGATATGAACAGGCAGCACTCAGATGAAGAAATCAAAACTATCTATTCTAATATGAAAATGTGCTCCAAATCACTTTTGATTAAAGAAATGCAAATTAAAACAATTCAGAGATACGACATTACACCCATCAGATTAGCTAATATGACTAAAAAAGAAAATGACAAATATTGGATAGGATATGGAAAAATCAGATCACTAACACACTTTTTGCTGGAGCTGTCAATTAATGCAACCATTCTAGGGAACAATCTGGAACCATGCCAAAAGGGCCAAGAAAGTATGCATACCTTTTGACCCAGCAATATCATTACTAGGTCTATATCCCAAAGACATAAAAGAAAAAAAGGAAAAGGAGATATATATATATATATATATATATATATATATATATATACACAAAAATAGTCATAGCAGCTCTTTTTCTAGTGGCAAAGGATTGAACTGAAGGAATGTTCATCAATTGAGGATTAGCTGAACAAGTTGTGATATGTGGTTTAATGGAATATCATTTTGTCATAAGAAATGATGAACAGGATGGTTTCAGAAGGAAAAGAAAACTTGGAAAGATTTAACTAAACTGATGTAAAATGAAATGAGCAGAACCATGAGAACATTGTATATGATGATCAATTATGAAGGGTTAAACTACTACCAGCAATTCAAGGATCCAAGATAACCCCAAAGGACTTATTTTGAAAAGTACTAGCCCTCAGCAATAGAAGGAACTTTTGGAGTCTAAATTCAGATTGTGGCATACCATTTTCATTCTATTTTCCTCATCAATTTTTTTCTTGTACCTGTGATATGTCTTCATTCATAACATGAGGAATATGGAAATATGCATTGCTTGATATCATTGCTATAACCTATATCAGAGTATATAACATCATAGTAAGGGGGGAGGTAATAGAGGGAGTGGAGAGACAATTTGGATTGCAAAATAGAAAATAAATATTAAAAATTCCTTCTAATATAATTTGAAAAAAAGAATGACATACTTCTTTCTTAATCCTGGCATATAATAGCTCCCATTAAAATACCATTAATGATTTGCAAAGTACTTTATATATTGTACCTTATTCAATCTTCACAACAATTTTTGGTAGTTATGACTATTTTACTGATAAATAAACTAAGATGGAGAGAGATCAGATTAATCACCCACATTAATATAGCTCATAAATTTATGAGGTAGGAATTAAACTCTGATATCCTTGATTTTAATTCAGCTCTATGTCCACTATCAGCTATCAAATTGCTTATCTCTTTTCTAAGAATTGTTACCTGTGTGAAATTTTAAAAAGGATATTATATCTTCCCTTTCAAATATTCAAATAAAATATAAGTCATTAAATAAGGAAACGAGGCGAGAACTTCATCTTTCTCATGATAGGAGTAGACAAGAGGATGAGTATAAAATATAAAGGCATGCATAGGAGAAATGAGTATATTATTAACCTTAATCTTACCTAAACTGGACAAAGTAATTTTGAAAGCGCACATACACAAGCAGCCAAAAGTTTGGTAAAGAAGGAAATGAAGTGGGGGGGGGGGGGAGAGAACATTTATTAAGCACCTACTATATGTCAGATGTTATAGTAAGTGTTTTATGTATGTTAAGGCACTTGTAACAGAAATATTCAAAACTCAAAATAAAAATATATGAAGATAGGGATAGGAGAGAAGAGATATTGAGAGAGGACATAAGCAGATATGCTAAAGTCAAAGAGTTAAAAGCAAATGAATTTCAACTTACGATGGTAGAAAACAAGGTGGGGAATAAAAGGACAGAAAGAAAGTGCAAGAACCAGTGATTGAACTTTGATAGAAAAAAAGAACATTGATCATTGCAGTAATCGACCACAATTTCAAAGAATAGTAATGATGATGCATGCTACCCACCTCGTAGTACAAAGGTAACAGGCTCAAATTTTAAAAGGAAAAAATGAATTTGGATATGGCAAATGTGGTCATTTTTTAGATATCCATATATGTTACAAGAGTTTATAATTCTTTCAATTATAGGAGGGGATAGAATAAATAGCAATTTTTATTGGTAAAATTAAGTAAATATTTTTAAAATTATCAGTGATTAAGTCTGGTTTGATGAAAAAAGGAGAAAATAAATGAGAGATAACTATCTCAATGAGAAGTTTCTAGTGTTGTCTGATTTATTTTTTATTCTTAGACAATACTGGAAGGAGAAAGGGCCAAAAGATGTATATGATTAAAGGAAAGAAAATAATTAAAAGTCATGACCACATATATAAATGGAATTGATCCATCTATAAAGTGGAAGAGATTAGAAAAAATGGATTAGAAAGCAGACTAAAAAACTACCATTTATCTGGAATGTTTGTTATTATTCAGTAATTTTCAGCCATTTCTAACTCTTCATATTCCCATTTGGGATTTTCTTGGCAAAGTTCATGGAGTTGTGTGCCATTTCCTTATCATGTTCATTTTATAAATGAGGAAACTGAGGCCAACAGGGTTAAGTAATTTGCTCAGTCACACAGCTAGTAAGCATCTGATGCCATATTTGAAATCGAGAAGATGAATCTACCTGACTCTATGTCCAGAATTCTATACACTGTGCCACCTAGCTGCCCCCTTATCAGAAATACACAATGCAGAAAGATTAGCATGAACCTAAAGTGAGAGGTTGAAGTAAAAGTTTTTATTCCTTGGGAAAATTCAAAGAATCATTGAGTGGTAATCATGATTACTGAGAGCAGTAACAAAGATAAACATAATTAAAATAAGCCCATATATTATATTATGCTTAAATATACAATAAATAAAAGAAATGCTATGTATATTGAGAAATAAGCATGTAGAGTAAATAGTTGTGCACATATATGTGGATATATGTATATGCATATATATTTTACATATATACAACATGATACATATGCATTGAATGACAGCAACTAAATACAAAAAGCTCATTAAAATTTAGAGAAATTGACAGAAAACATAATAGTAATAATGCCTATTGTACATCTATAAAATGTAATAAAAAGAGTTAATTTAAGCAAGTGAATAGAATTCTAGATAATGAATATGGGAGATGTGGAAGTCTTATGTAGAATATTGTCATTCGAGCATTTTTTTTAGTCAAATCCACCTCTTCATAACCCAATTGGGGGAATTCTTGGCAAAGTATTTTGTCGTTTCCTTCTCTAGCTCATTTATTAGATAAGGATACTGAAACAAACAGGGTGAAGTGGATTTCTTAGGATTACACAGCCAGTAAGTATCTAAATCTGGATTTGAAGTTGGGTCTTCCTGATTCCTGCCATGGTGCTCTGTACCACTGCACCACCTAACTGCACTGAATGGAAATATATTCCCTCAGCTCTTCAGAACATATTTGAAAAAACGTCATGAGCTAGTATATCTAAAACATAAACAAATATAGAAAAACAATAATAATAAACACATCATTCATAGCCTATTCCAAATCACAGAACCTAGTGCAATATGTCTGTGTGCAGTTTTGTTTCCCGTTCCCCCTCATCCTGTGAAAATCAACTCTCTCTGTCAACCTTTCAAGTTGTGTTTAGCAGGAGAGCCCTCTCTCTCTCTTTCTTGCTGCTCATTTTTGACTCCAGCCATTATGAGGTAGTTTTTTAAAGACTGTTTTGGAAGGATAGTCAGAATGGTTTTGGTTTTAGCTGCTACTAAACTACCATCTTGGCTTTACCAAACACATCATTCATAGACCACAGTACAACAAAAATTAAAGTCAACAAAAGCCCTTAAAGTAATGATTAGAAATATAATCCTTAAAAACTGGTAAAAGAAAAAATAAGAGAAAATAGATAACTTCATCACAGAAAATGGTAACAATAAGACAAAAAGACTTTTAGGAGGCAGTCAAAGTAGTCATTAGGAGAAAATTTATATCTTAAGCACATTCATCAACAAAATCATTCATTTAATTAAGCTATGATTAATAGCATGCTATTTGCAATGGAGTATACTAATTACTGCAAAAAAATTTGAAAAATAATCCTTACTCTCAAAGACCTTCAATTTAATGAGGAAATTACATATATATATGAAAGTATATAAATTAAGTATAGATAAATGTAATATAAACTTAAAGAGGAATGAACTTTCATTTGAAATTTAACTAAATTAAATTTGTTTGAATTAAAAAGAATGTGTTTCTCTTCATGGATATCACTGTAAAAGAGAGAGACAAAGATAAAGAGAAAAAGGAAGGAAGGAAGGAAGGAAGGAAGGAAGGAAGGAAGGAAGGAAGGAAGGAAGGAAGGAAGGATTCTAAAGAAGTCTCTATAGGAGATTTCAGATCTTCACTATCTGTGGTTCCTGAGGAACTAAAACACCTATAGAAATAGTTGCCAGGTGACATAACCACTAGAATTGTTTCCCTCAAACATATTGTATCTGGTTGCCTCATAGAGGTCACAGTGGATTCTGGATTTAGATCTGAAAGTGATCTCAAAATATATCTGTAGTTACACCTTAAAGTTAAAGGACATTTTACAAATAATGAAACTTAAGCTTAAGAAGATTAAGTGATAAAGTCTCACAAGTAGTAAGTATCCCAGAAGACATTGGAACCCAGGTCCTCTGACTCCAGAACCAATACTTTTTTCCATATTTTTAAACCTTAGCCTTCTAAAAGAGAGGGACTTTGATGTCCAAGGCGGTGCAGTCCCAGATTCTAGTGTGAAGATAGAATTAACTCTCCCTTTCTCTATTTTTAGTTAATCAAGTCAAGAACTTAAAGTATCCCTACTTAGTAGCTGGCTAACAATTAAGTAAGAAAATTCATAAGATACTTACTAGAGGAACTCTCACCTCCAAAGGGCACTGCCCAGCCCTGGGCAGAGCTAGGCAAATTGAAAGATTGCAATTGGTTTCTGTAAAGAGGGGGAGAGAGAGGACATTACATGGAAGAAAGGGGTATAAAAGAAAAGAAGATAGTCTGGGCCTCTTTCCTTCCTTTGTTTTTGGAGAGACTCTTCCCTTGGATTCTGCATCAGTGAGTAGAGCTGAAGAGACATACTTTTCCTTGAAGTCATTCTGCTTTGATGGAACTCTGGCTGAAGATATCACTGGGACTTCTGGTTGAGGACTCATGAGAATTCCACATGGAGATCAGAACTTGGGGAAGCCCCTTCCAGGTTCTGAACTGGACTTCAATTTGTCAGAGAAACACTTAGGGCTGGTAAGCTAGATAAGGCTTTGTCTCCTTCCTATACTTCCCACTTTCATTACCTCTACTTTGTTGTAAATAAAAGCTGCTAAGAGTCATTTTGACTTAGGGGCTAATGTTTTATAAATGGACCATTTTATATTTCTCATATTGAGTCATAACCAATTTTAAATCTTATACTAGCCTTCTAGGAAGAAAAAAAAGATAAGATTAATGGAAATACAAGACTTGAAGTTTACCTCATGGGCAATTTTAAAATCATAAGTTCTCCATTTCTTCTTCAATAATAAGTTTCAGAAGAACTATAAACTCCACAGAAGATGGGCTAAAGTCACATCATGGAGGAAGAAATCTATATCTTGGATAATGTTTTCTGCCTTGTGACTAAACTCCACAACATATGCATAAACTCTGCAGAAGATGGGCTAAAGTCTTATTATGGAGGAAGAAATCTATGTCTTGGATAATGTTTTCTGCCTTGTGACTATATATTAACCAGACAGTATAAGTTCAATGAGAAGGGATTTTCTCACTCAATATTCCTCAAATTATGTTTATCTTTTAAAGGAACACTAAATAAAGTGTGTCAAACTCAAATAGAAAAAGGAACCGTTAAATTATGCATAAGGATCTCTGATGGTTACATATTGACTTGGAAATTCATTTATTAATATTATCTATGTTTTATTTTGTTTTATTTATTCTCTTAATTATTTTTCAATCACAGTTTAATCTGGTCTGTGTCTCACTTGGGACTTTATAGACCATATATTGCCCATAGTTCATAAGTTTGATACCTACAAACTAAATCACAGGGTGGCAGGCTGATACTAAGGTGCTTGTTGGAACTATCTAGAATTCTGTGAAGAAGCAACACATTGGAGTAACAGAGGATTGTCAGTCAGTTCATTGCTCATGGTCCGAATGTTTTCTGTCTTCTTATGAGTTCATATGAGTCCATTATATCTTCTGAACTTAATTTATATTTGATACCTTGAATACTCTAAGAGGAGATAAGGATCATGTTATTTATATATGAGGGAAACTTAGTCATGGATTCTGTCATGAGTTTAATTAGATTTTCCTAGAATAACTTTAGGTGAAGAAAATGAGTGGAAGAAATAAATCAACTCTCTGGAGGTCAGCCCTTAGTAATAGACTGTTTTGTGTGAACCCAGAGTCTTGGAAGGCCCTTGGTTACAGATTATAGACCTGTAGAATTCACAGTAAAAATATTTATTGTAACTGGAGAAGAAGGAATCAGAGTAGGGGATATAATATAAGGGGAAGAAATATCTTTATACATGGATTTTTTAAAAACAGATGATTGTTAAAAGTATTATAGGAAGAGATGATAAAATGTCTTCTACTAATTGCCTAAAAAAGAACTTTGCATATTCTATTATATGCTAAAATATCAAATTTATTTTGAAACATGGTTATTCTTATGTATCACATGATCAAATATTTTCTGGCAAAATATGACTTAAAATAGAAAATTGAAAAATAAAACTTTGTTTCAAAATAATTAATTACCAATAAGATGGAAAACCATATAAATGACACTAAAGTTTTTGTGACAGATGATAATTTAATTTACCAAAACGTGTCTTAAGACTTAGATATTTGGGAGGCAAGATGGAGGAGTAACTAGAATAGCAGTACCATTTCATCACAAAAGTCCTCTCTGATCAAGAGTAAAATATCACCACAAAATGAATACAGGAGTGAAACAACCAACAAGGAGACAGAATAAAATAACCTTTAAAAAAGAACAAAAAAGGTAGGCAGAGACCATCTGGGGAACTGAGGTGAGACGGGAGCAGAGCTAGCAGGAGGCAGAACATCAAGTGAAGAGCAAGCCAAGAGCAAACCACAACCCCCCAACCCCACCCCCACCCCACATCTGCTCTCTCAGATTCCTAACTTAAGTACCACCTAACAGGCCCTCAGATTCTGCCTGGGAAAATAGAGGCTCAAGGCAACCCACACACATTGAAATTTCAAACCTGTGGGGAAGTCTGAAGTCCAAGCCCAAGGAAATCTGGAGTCCCAGCCCAGGGCAAAGCCAAGAATCCCAGTCTGGGCTTGGTATTACGACATAATCCACAGTTTGGAATGAGTACACAGTTCTCTAGGGGAGCCCCCCCAAAACTGGTGCCCAAAAAACTTTTTGCTCCTGGACAGGGCAATAGAGGGTATGTCTGATTGAATCAAGAACACCTTGAGACCAAAAACTTGAGCCTAAGCCTGTGGCTAGAATTTCATCAGCTCCTGACCTGATCAAGTTCAGACTGAGATCAAAAGCTTATCCCCAAACCTGAGGAAAGTCTTTAAGCTACCCATATCTCAAAGGTCAATTGAATCACCATGGGGAGGGGACTGTCAGATCTCTAAGCCCTCAGACCATCTGATAAACTAGTAACAACCAAGAAAATAAGTAAAAAATAGCATCAAGGAAGAACTAAATTTTAAGTGGGTACCCCAAATTCCCAGAAACAGAACCTACTAATAATAAGATAGGAAAAATGAGCAAACAATAAAAAAAAAAAAAACATTAACTCGAAAGAATTTTATGGAGACAAAGAGCAAAGTGCAGACACAGAAGGGGACAGCAAAATGTAAAGTCCAAAAGAAAAATATGAAATGGACACAGAATATGGAAGAGCTCAAAAAAGACTTCAAAAATCAATTATTAGAGGTAGAGGAAAAGTGGGGAAGAGAAATGAAAGTGATACAAGAAGAAAGGAAAGTTTTCATCTGGGGATTTTTAATTTGCACACTTCCTAATTTTTTAAGTTGCATGCCCAATTCATTAATCTGTGCCCTCCCTAATTTGTTAATATATGCACTCAAGGACATTAATTTCGCCCTGAATACTGCCTTGGCTGCATCCCACAAAGTTTGGTAGGATGTCTCATCATTGTCATTCTCTTCAATGAAATTGTTGATTGTTTCTATGATTTCTTCTTTGACAAATTGGTTTTGGAGAATCATATTAATTAATTTCCAATTATTTTTTGATTTGCCTGTCTAGGTGCCCTTACTAATTATTATTTTATTGCATTATGATCTGAGGAGGTTACATTTATTGTTTCTGCTCTTTTGCATTTGTTTGCATTGATTCTATGCCTTATAACATGGTCAATCTTTGTGAATGTACCATGTGTAGCTGAAAAGAAGGTGTATTCCTTTTTGTCTCTATTTATTTTTCTCCACATATCTATTAAATCCAATTTTTCTAGTACTTCATTCACCTCTCTTACCTCTTTCTTATTTATTTTTTGGTTTGATTTATCTAGACCTGAAAGAGGAATATTTAGATCTCTCACTAGTATGGTTTTACTCTCTATTTCCTTCTTGAGCTCTGCCAGTTTCTCCTTTAGGAATTTGGATACTATGCCACTTGGTGCATACATATTGAACAATGTTATTTCCTCATTGTCTATACTGCCTTTTATCAGGATGTAATGACCTTCCCTGTCTTTTTTAATCATATCTATTTTTACTTTGACTTTGTCAGAAATCATAATAGCCACTCCTGCCTTCTTTTTCTCATTTGACACCCAAAAGATTTTGCTCAAGCCCTTTACCTAAAACTTATGTAGGTCCACCTGCCTCATATGTATTTCTTGTAGACAACATATGGTATGATTTTGGTCTCTAATCCACTCTGCTATTTGCTTCCTTTTTTGGGCGAGTTCATCCCATTCACATTCAGAGTTATAATTATCAGTTGTGTATTCCCCAACATTTTGGTATCCTTTCCTAGTTCTACCTCTTCTTCTTACACTATTTCCTTTTAAACCAGTGGTTTGCTTTAAGCCAGTAACCCTTGTCCCATCCCTTGATTTACTACCCTCTTTTTATTTTTAAGGCCTAATGAATTCCCTCCCCCTTCTTCTTCCCTCACTTTTTTGATGTCGCCACTCCCCTGATCCCCTTGGTTTATCATTTCTGACTTTCTCAGTAGGGTTAGATAGAGTTTTATATCCCAATGGAAAAAGCTACTTTTCCCTCTTAGGGTTAATTACACTGAGAGTAAGGTTGAAATATTACCTCTTAATGCTGTCTTCCTCTTCTTCTTATAATAGTATTCATTCCTTCCCCCTTCCCATGCCCTCTTTTTGTGTTATAGAATATCCTATTTTTCTTATTCATTCAAGTTTCTCTCGGTGCCCTCTACTATTCAGCCCCTCTTTCCTAGCCCCCCATATCATCTTAGACCATTTAGTATTCCAACCTCTCCCTATGAATAATTCTTCTAATTACTATTATAATGAATACTATAATAGTAAATAGAGTTCACTACAGAGAATTATACATAACATTTCTCCACATAGCAATACAGATAATTAGATCTTCTTGAAGCCCTTAAAGAGGCAAATTTAAAAAATATGAGTTTTCTTACTTTCCCTTCTATTTCTTATTTACCTTTTCACGTTTCTCTTGATTTTTGTGTTTGAATATTGAACTTTCCATTTAGTCCTGGTCTTTTCTGTGCAAATACTTGGAAATCTTCAATTTTGTTGAATGCCCAAACTTTCCCCTGGAAGTATATAGTCAATTTTGATGGGTAGTTGATCCTTGGTTGTAGACCCAGTTCTCTTGTCTTTCTGAATATCATATTCCAAGCCTTATGGTCTTTTAGCATGGAGGCTGCCAGATCCTGTGTGATCCTGATTGGTGCTCCTTGATATCTGAATTGTCTCTTTCTGGTTCCTTGTAAAATTTTTTCTTTTACTTGGAAGCTCTTGAATTTGGCTGTTATATTCCTGGGGCTTGTCTTTTCAGGGTCTAGTGTAGAGGGGGATCTATGGATCCTTCAATGCCTATATTGCCCTCTTGTTGTAGAACTTCAGGGAGGTTTTGCTGAATAATTTCTTTTAGAATGGAATAAAAATTTCTATTAATTTCTGTATTTTCAGGAAGACCAATGATTCTCAAATTCTCTCTTCTAAACCTGTTTTCTTGATCTGTCAATTTCTCATTGGGATATTTCATGTTTCCTTCTATTTTATCAGTCTTTTGACTTTGTTTTATTTGTCCTTGCTGTCTTGAGAGATCATTGGCTTCTACTTGCCCAATTCTTTTCTTTAGACTTGTTTTATGCTTTAAGCTTTTGATTTTCCTTTTTGATTTGGTCTGTCCTCCAGCTGTTTGATTTTGGTCTCCAATTTGATTATTAATTCTTTTGATTTGGGGACATCTCTTTCAAATTGCCCAATTCTAGCCTTTAGAGATTGGTTTTTGGCTATAATCTTTTTTTTTTCTTTTCTATCTGGTCATTTCTCGTCTTCGATTTATTTGCCTCACTTTCCAATTGTGAAATTCTGCCTTTTAAACTGTTATTTTCTAGTCAGATCTCTTCCATCTTTCTCATTATCTTATATTTGAACTCTTCAAGACCTTGTGACCCATTTTCATTTTTTGGTGAAGGTTTGGATATGGTTAATTGTTTGTTCTCCTGTGCTGTTTGCTCTGTGGTCTTGATTTTTTTCTGTGTAAAAGTTATAGAGTGTTAAATGCTTCTTCTTCATCTTTCTCTTCTGGGGTTCCTGAGTTTGGCTTGTCATTCTAAGCTTGGTGCCCTTTCAAATTTATCCTCATGCCCAGGTTCTGTCTGTGCTCTTTATGCTCCTGATGTCTCAGATCTAGTTGTTCTCGGGATGAAGCCTCTTGGTGGTCTCTTTGCTTGTTCTTCTGCCTGAAGATCCTTTAATAGAGTCAGGGCACTGCTTCCGCAGTCGTGCACCCCAGATGAAAATTAGAAAGCTAGCAAATTAAAAATCCCCAGATGAAAACTAAATTAGAAATATTAAAAATCAAGGGAGTTGACAGGCTTCCGGTTAAGATGGAGCCAGAGTAAGGAGCAGCTGCTCGATCTCTCCAAACTGATGCATACAAGACTCCTCAAGGGGACATAAAAACGAACCTAGACGATCAAAGGAACACCACAACGGGGTGCAGCATTGAAGGTATGTAGAATCGGGGCATTTTCATGCTATAAAGAGGTGAAACAGCTCTCACTAAAACGCGAGAGGAAGAAGCCCCACCCCACACACACACACCACACACAGCACCAAGGCCAATGCACAAGAGTGAAAGCAGGATTGGGGCAACCAGTAAATCACTAGCAGCCCCAGGGCTTGTACCTGTGAGCTGCCAGGCATGGGACCCCAAGAGGCTGGGGGGACTCATGGACTTTCCCCTGCAGCATAGCCCCAGGTGTGAATCTCTAAAGAAGGAAATTTCCCCAGCATCTTGTGCTAGTGAAAGAGCTGCCCAGGGCGTGAATGAAAAGCCCTAAAGCAGGGACTTTCCCCAGCTTCTGGCAGGGGTGAAGGCTCTGCCCCAGGCGTGAATCTCTAAAGCAGGGACTTTCCCCAAGCCTATGTGCAGGTGAAGGCAGGGCCCTGGGAGTGAATTAAGATCTCCAGGGCAGGATAGGACATTGAGTGAGGACCCGGTGCAGAAGGGAGCGCGGCTGTGGAAGCAGCCCTGGGGACCGCTGAAGGAGCCTCGGGCAGAGGGGCAGACCAGGGACTATCGGGAGGCCTGACCCCAAGGACAAGGAGACCAGAGGCATTAGGAGCTTAGAGGGGGCAGGCAGACCCTGAGTGTGAAGACAAAGCTGAAAAGGGATGGGGCTAACAATGGCAACACAGAAGAAAAAGATTAGTAAGAAAAATGCTGGAACACTAGACAACTTTTACACAGAGAAAATCCAGACCACAGAGGAGGACAAACAAATAACCAAACCTTCCCAAAAAAACAAAATGAAAGCTGGTCACGAAATATTGAAGAGTTCAAACATGAGATGTTGAGGAAGATGGAAGAGATCTGGCAAGAAAATAACAGTTTAAAAGGCAGAATTTAGCAATTGGAAAGTGAGGCAAGTCAACTGAAGACCAGAAATGACCAGATTGAAAAGGAAAACCAAAAGATTATAGCCAAACACAAAAGATTATAGCCGAAAACCAAAAGATTATAGCCGAAAACCAGTCCTTAAAGGCTAGAATCGAACAATTAGAAACCAATGATCTCTCAAGACAACAAGAACAAATAAAACAAAGTCAAAAGACTGATAAAATAGAAGGAAACATGAAATATCTCAATGACAAAGTGACAGACCAAGTGAAACAGGGTTGCCCATTATCACCTCTATTATTTGACATAGTACTAGAAACACTAGCAATAGCAATTAGAGAAGAAAAAGAAATTGAAGGTATCAAAATAGGCAATGAGGAGACTAAGCTATCAGTCTTTGCAGATGATATGATGGTATACTTAAAAAATCCTAGAGAATCAACTAAGAAGCTAGTAGAAATAATCAACAACTTTAGCAAAGTTGCAGGATACAAAATAAATGCACATAAATCATCAGCATTTCTATATATGTCCAACACATTAGAGCAGCAAGAGGTAGAAAGAGAAACACCATTTAAAATCACCCTAGACAATATAAAATACTTGGGAATCTATCTACCAAAACAAACACAGCAATTATACGAAAACAACTACAAAACACTTTCCAGACAAATAAAACTGGATCTCAACAATTGGAAAGCCATTGATTGCTCATGGGTAGGATGAGCTAACATAATAAAAATGACAATTCTTCCCAAATTAATTTATCTATTTAGCACCATACCTATCAAGCTACCAAAAAATTTCTTTACTGAATTAGGAAAAACTATAACAAATTTCATTTGGAATAACAAAAGATCAAGAATATCAAGGGAAATAATGAAAAAAAATGTGAAGGAAGGGGGCCTAGCAGTACCAGATATTAAACTATATTATAAAGCAGCAGTCATCAAAACAATATGGTACTAGCTAAGAGATAGAGAGGAGGCTCAGTGGAATAGACTTGGGGTAAATGACATCAGCAAGACAGTTTATGATAAACCCAAAGAGCCCAATTTTGGGACATGGATCCACTATTTGACAAAAACTACTGGGAAATTTGGAAAACAATATGGGAGAGATTAGGTCTAGATCAACATCTCACACCCTACACCAAGATAAATTCAAAATGGATGAATGACCTGAATATAAAGAGGGAAACTAGAAATAAGTTAAGTGAACAACAAATAGTATACCTATCAGATCTCTGGGAAAGGAAAGATTTTAAAACCAAGCAAGAGTTAGAGAAAATTACAAAATGTAAATTAAATGGTTTTCATTATATTAAACTAAAAAGCTTTTGTACAAATAAAAACAATGTAGTCAAAATCAGAAGGGAAACAACAAATAGGGAAAAAATCTTTATAACAAAATATTCTGACAGGGGTCTAATTACTCAAATATACAAGGAGTTAAATCAATTGTATAAAAAATCAAGCCATTCCCCAATTGAAAAAAGGGAAGAGACATGAAGAGGCAATTTTCAGGTAAAGAAATCAAAAGTATCAATAAGCACATGAGAAAGTGCTCTAAATCTCTAATAATTAGAGAAATGCAAATCAAAACAACTCTGAGGTACCACCTCACACCTAGAAGATTGACTAAAATGAAAGAAGGGGAGAGTAATGAATGCTGGAGGGGATGTGGCAAAATTGGGACATTAATGCATTGCTGGTGGAGTTGTGAAATGATCCAACCATTCTGGATGGCAATTTTGAACTATGCTCAAAGGGCTATAAGAAAATGCCTGCCCTTTGATCCAGCCATAGCATTGTTGGGTTTGTACCCCAAAGAGATCATAGATAAACAGACTTGTACGAAAATATTTATAGCTGCGCTTTTTGTAGTGGCAAAAAACTGGAAAATGAGGGGATGCCCTTCAATAGGGGAATGGTTGAACAAACTGTGGTATATGTGGGTGATGGAATAGTATTGTGCTAAAAGGAATAATAAACTGGAGGAATTCCATGTGAACTGGAAAGACCTCCAGGAACTGATGCAGAGTGAAAGGAGCAGATTCAGGAGAACATTGTACACAGAGACTGATATACTGTGGTAAAATCGAATGTAATGGACTTCTATACCAGCAACAATGCAATGACACAAGACGGCTCTGAGGGATTTATGGTAAAGAACGCTACCCACATTCAGAGGAAGGACTGAAGGAGAGGAAACATATAAGAAAAACAACTGCTTGAACGCATGGGTTGGGGTGGACATGATTGGGCATGTAGACTCGAAATGACCACACCAATGCAACTAACAACAATATGGAAATAGGCCCTGAACAAGGACACATGTTACAACCAGTGGAAATGTGCATTGGCCATGGGTGGGGGGAAAGTGGGGAGGGTGGTGAAGGGGAAAGTAGGAGTATGAAGCATGTAATCAGGGTAAAAATGAATATTAATAAATGTATAAAAAAATCAAGGGAGAAATTAGTAAAATTGAGAATAAAAGAACCATTGAATTAATAAACAAGACTAAAGCTTGTATTTTGAAAAATGGATAAAATAGACAAAGTATTGATCAATTTAATAAAAAAAGGAAAGAAGAAAACCAAATTGATAGTATCAAAGATGAAAAGAGAGACCTCACCTCTAATGAAGGGGAAATTAACACAATCATTAAAAACTATTTTGCCCTATTATATGCCAATAAATATAGCAATCTAGGAGATATGGATGAATATTTACAAAAATACAAATTGCCTAGATTAACAGCAGAAGAAATAGAATACGTAAATAATCCCATATCAGAAAAAGAAATTGGACAAGCCATCAAAGAATCTCCCTACCCTTTACTAGAGTAATTTGCTGATTACCTGGAGTTTCCTGAGACCTGATTCATCCTGATGTCATCCCGAGAAGTGCTCTGTGAGATTCCCAATTTCCCCTGCCTTAACAGCACGGCCTAAGCTGGCTGATTTATAGTTAGTTTTAGAGAAGCCATTTCCCTATCCAACATTCTAACAATTGGCCCATAGACTTAAGATGAAATTTGATGCTCTTGCCTCCTTTCCTGCCCTTCTTAATTGTTAAAAGCTCCTTTTTATAAAATTACTTGACTTTTCTTTCCAAGTCTTCAAGAACCCACTGTTAATTTAAACTGTTTACCTGGCTGTGTTTGGTTTCTTTTACTTGTACTTTCCCCAGCTTAGCGTGATAGCTTGTTACCTCTCCCAAGTCAGCTGTGGGCTTCTTTAAACCCAGCTGTACTGGTGTTTTCCCTTCTAATTTCCTACCCATTCCCTTATTCCCCAACTCACTTATTTCATATGCATATGAATAATATGTAAAAAATAAATCAAGGGCAAAATTAGAGGGTTGCACTGAGATAAAAAGGAAGGGAGAGATAGAACGGGGAAAACTGTATAACATAAAGAGGAGAGAAAGATCAATACAGAGAGGTGAGGATAAGGGTGGTAATGGGCAATGCTTAAATTTTACTCTCATTGTAACTGACTCAGAGATGGAAAAAACTAGTTTACTCAGTAGATTATAGAATTCTATAATGCTACAGAGAAGTAGAAGTGGAACAAGACAAGAAAAGTGGAGGCGATAATTGAAAGAATGGGGAACTGGAGGTGGGTTGACAAAAAGCAAAATACTGGTCAGCAGGAAGAGAATGAAAGAGAAGAGAGCAGGATCTTAAGGGGATAATATGATGGAGGGCAATACACAGTTAGTATTCATAACACAATGTGAGTGGGGTGAAATCACCCATTAAATGGAAACAATAGCAGAGTATCCTACTATATGTTGTTTACAAGAAACACATTTGAGGCAGGGTGACACACACATATTCAGGGTAAAAGGAAGGAGCAGAATTTATTATACATCATCTAAAGTAAAAAAAAAACCCAATGGTAACAATTATGATATGAGATAAAATCAAAGTAGAAATTGATCTGATTAAAAGAGATAAAGAAGGAAATAACATTTTGCTAAAAGGTACTATAAACAATGAAGTAATGTTACTAAACATTTATGCACAAAATGTTATATCATCTAGGTTTCTAAAGGAAAAATTGAAGGAACTCAAGTAGGAAATAGATAGTAAGACCACATTAGTAGGAAATCTCAATGTTCCCCTTTCAGAACTAGATAAATCAAACCAAAAAATAAATAAGAAAGAAGTAAGGGAAATAAATGAAATGCTAGAAAAATTAGTTAATAGATATCTGGAGAAAACTGAACATGGATAAAAAAGGAATATATCTTTTTCTCAGCAGTACATGGTATATGTACAAAAACTGACTATTTACTAGGGCATAGAAATATTGCAAACAAATATAGAAAAACAAATAATAAGTGATACTGTTTCAGATCATAATTCAATAAAAGTTCTAATTAACAAGGGTGCATGGAAAGACAAATTTAAAATTAATTGGAAACTAAATAATCTAGTTCTTCAAAACTGGTGTGTCAAAAACAAATCACAGAAATAATTACAGACTTTATTAAAGAGAATGACAATGAGGAGACATCATATCAAAATCTATGGAATACAGCCAAAGCAGTACTCAGGGAAAATTTATATCACTGAGTGCCTATGCCAACAAAAGAGAGAGGGAAGTGATCAGTGAATTGGGCTTGCATCTTAAAAATTAGAAAAAAGAACAAATTAAAAATCCCCAGATAAAAACTGAATTAGAAATCTTAAAAATTAAAGAAGATTAATAAAATTGAAAATTAAAGAACTATTGAACTAATACATAAGACTAGGAGCTAGTACTTTGAAAAAAACAAATAAAATAAATTAAGTACTAGTTAATCTAAAAAAATGAAGAGAATCAAATTAACAGCATCAAATATGAAAAGGGTGATCTCACCCCTAATGAAGAGGAAATTAAGGTAATTATTAAGAACTATTTTGATCAATTATATGTCAATAAATATGACAAACAATGTGAAATGGATAAACATTTAAAAAAATATAAATTTCCTAGATGAACAAAAGAAGAAATAGAATACCTAAATAATCCCATCTCAGTAAAAGAATTTGATCAAGCCATCAACGAACTGCCTAAGAAAAAATCCCCAGGCCCAGATGGATTCACAAGTGAGTTCTATCAAACATTTAAAGAACAACTAATCCCAATACTATACAAACTATTTGACAAAATAAGCAAAGAAGAATTTTTACCAAATTCCTTTTATCACACATATAATATTGATTCCAAAGCCAGGCACAACAAAAACAGAGAAAGAAAACTATAGACCAATTTCCTTAATGAATATAGATACAAAAATCTTAAAAAGAATACTACAAAAAATTCCAGGAAGTTATCTCAAGGATTATTCACTATGACCAGGTGGGATTCATACCAAGAATGCAACAATGGTTTAATATTAGGAAATCCATCTACATAATTGACCATATCAATAATAAAACCAACAGAAATCATAACAGATGCAGAAAAAACCTTTGACAAAATAAACACCTATTCCTAATAAAAACAATAGAAAGTACAGGAAAAGAAGGGTCATTTCTCAAGATATTAAACAGTATATATTTAAAGCTATCACCAACTATCATCTGCAATGTGGACAAGTTAGAAGCTTTCCCAATAAGATCAGGAGTGAAGCAAGGATACCCATTATCACCTCCATTATTTAATATTGTTGTAGAAACACTAGCAGTAGCAATTAAAGAAGAAAAATAAATTGAATGGATTAAAGTAGGCAGCAAGGAAACTAAACTATCACTCTTTGCAGATGATAAAAGAAATGATTAAGATGATAAAGAACCCTAAAAAATCAAAGACTAAAGGAAATAATTAACAACTTTAACAAAATTGCAAAGTATAAGATAAACCCACTTAAATCATTAGGATTTCTATATATTTCCAACAAAACACAGCAGCAGGAGTTAGAAAGAGAAACTCCATTTTAAATTACTCTAGACCAGTGATGGATAAACTACATCCTATGGGCCAGATGCAGCCCCCTGCAATGTTCTATCTGGCCCACTCCCAATCTGATGAATACAATGAGTATGATACAAATACAATGAAACTTCTAAAGAGTTGCCTTAGAAACAGACTAACAGATGAATATTTCCTTTCCTTTGGCCCCCTCTTTAAAAAGTTTTCCCATCACTGCTCTAGACAGTATAAAATATTTTGGATCATATCTGCCAAGATAAACACAGGAATTAAATGAACACAGCTACAAAACACTTTTCACACAATTAAAAGTAGATCTAAAGAATTGGAAAAATATTCATTGCTTCTGGGTAGTTCAAGCTAAAATAATAAAAATGGCAATCCTACCCAAATTAATCTACGTATTCAGTACCATACCTATCAAACTACCAAAAAACTTTTTCTAGAATTAGAAAAAATATAACAAATTTCATCTAGAAGAACAAAAGATCAAGAATATCAAGGGAAATAATGAAAAAAAAATGTGAAGGATGGGAGCCTAGCAGCACCAGATCTTAAACTGTAATAAAAAGCAATGGTCATCAAAACAATATAGTACTGGCTAAGAGACTGAAGGGTGGATCAATGGAATAGACTAGGGGTAAATGACCTCAGCAAGCTAGTGTTTGATAAACATAGAGATCAGAGCTTTTGGGACAAGAACTGATTACTTGTCAAAAACTGCTGGACAAAAACAGTATAGGTTAAATCAACATCTTACACCCTATTTTTTTTTTTTATCCTGGGACTCCATTCTAGGAGCATAGGGCCACAACCAGTAGGCAATGGGTCGCTCAGGGTCACCCAGCTGGGAAGTGTCTGAGCCTGGATTTGAACCTAGGACCTTTTGTCTCTAGGCCTGGCTCTCAATCCACTGAGCTAGCCCAGCTGCCCCTACTTTAGGTTGCAGTTTCTTTAGCAGATGTAGTTTTTACAGGGTGGGGCTGCTAGCCCCACGCCCAACCCTCCTCCTTTTTCATCCAGGCTAGGGATTGTCCTTAGCCCAGGAGTGGTAAGGGTGGGTGATAGGGGTCAAGTGACTTGCCCAAGGTCACACAGCTGGAAGTGTCCGAGGCCGGACTTGAACCTAGGACCTCCAGTCTCTAGGCCTGGCTCTCAATCCACTGAGCCACCCAGCTGCCCTTACACTCTATACCAAGATAAATTCAAAATGTGTATATGACTTAAATTTAAAGAGTGAAATCATAAATAAATTTGGTGACCATAGATTAGTATACCTGTCATATCTGTGGGAAAAGAAGGAATTTAAGATCAAGCAAAAGAGAGAGAACATTGCAAAATGTAAAATGAATGACTTTGATTATATCAAATTAAAAAGGGGTTGTACAAACAAAAGCAATGCAACCAAAATTAGAAGGAAAGCAACAAACTGGGAGAATATTTTTACAAGAAAACTCTCTGACAAAACTTTAATTTCCCAAATACTTAAGAAACTAAGTCAAATCTACAAAAAAAAAAAAATCAAGTCATTGCCCAATTGACCAATGGTCAAGGAATATGAATAAGCAGTTTTCAAATGAAGAAATCAAAACTATCAATAAGCACATGAAAATTCTTTTAAATCCCTCCTGATTAGAGAAATGCAAATTAAGACAACATTGAGGTACTACCTCACACCTAGTGGATTGTTCACTATGGCAACAAAGGAAAGTGATAAATGTTGGAGGGGATGTGGCAAAATTGGGACACTAATATACTGCTGGTGGAGTTGTGAATTGTTCCAACCATTCTGGAGGGCAATTTAGAAATATACACAAATGTATTTAAAAGACTTCCTGCCCTTTGATCAAGTCAAACCACTGTTGGGTTTGTACCCCAAAGAGATAATAAGGAAAAAGATTTGTACAAAAATATTTATAGCCACACTCTTTGTGGTTGCAAAACAAATTGGAAAATGAGGGGGTGTTCATCAATTGGGAAATGCTGAACAAATTATGGTATCTGATGGTGATGGAATTTAATAATTGTGCTGAAAGGAATAATGAACTGAAGGAATTCCATTTGATCTGGAAAGACCTCCAGGAACTGATTCAGTACAAAAGGAACAGAATCAGAAGAATACTGTGCACAGAGACTTACACATTGTGGGACAATCAAATGTAATGGACTTTTCTACTAGCAGCAATGCAATGATTAGGACAATCCAGAGGAACTTAGGAGAAAGAGCACTGTCCACTTCCAGAGAAAGAACTGTGGTACCAGAAATGCAGAAGAAAAACATATGCTTGATCACATTGTTTGATATGGATATGATTAGGATTTTGATGATAAAAGACCACTCTACTGCAAATATGAAATATGGAAATATTTTGTGAACAATGATATATGTGTAACCCAGTGCAACTACTTGTCAGCTTCTGGAGTGGGAAGGAAAGAGCTGGGGAGGGGAAGGGGAATCATTAATCATGGAACCATGGAAAAATATTCTAAATTTAAAAAATAAATAAAAAAGACTTGGACAATTGATATTTGCTTCAGTGATCTTCCCTTCATACCAGTGACCACCCAGATCATTAAAACTTTATGGTTAGACTCTAAGTTCTTGGAAGTCTACATCTATCATATCTCTAGGATTCCCACAATTCCTAGCATAGGGACTTGTACATAATATATTTGTCATTTAGTTGTTCAGCCACATCTAACTCTTCATTATTGCGTATAAAGTTTTTTTGGTAAAAATACTGGAGTAGTTTGCCATTTCCTCCTCCAGTGAGTTAAAGCAACCAGAAGTTTATAGACTTGCTCAGGGTCACATAGGTAATAAGTTTCTGAGACTGTATTTAAATTCAGGTCTTCTTGACTCCTGGCCCAGTATTCTATCTTCTGAGTCATATAAGTGTCACCACAAAGCATATACTTAGCAAATATTTGATGAATAAATGAATGTGTTGTGAATGAATGAATGTAGAATAAGTACTAATGCAGTGTGTACAAATTAAGGCCATTTCCTTTTCTACGCAAGAATAATAGTATTTTGCTAAACATAAGGTATTTTTTTCCTTTACTCTCTATTTTCTATAGAATATTTTATGAACAGGAGGTTAAGTTCCTTTTACTCCCTGAATTTCTCCATGAATTTAGTTTCACTTCTCTGTGAATGGATGAGAAATTCTCCCTCCAAGTCAGATCTAGGCCTTAGCACTCATAACCTCTGGTCACTTAGAGCTGACTAAAGAAAGAGCAAACATCTCTATGTGTTTTGATTAATCTGTATTAGATGGATTTTGTGTATATCTTCTCTCTCATTGTAAGCTTTGTGATACTTTTCATAGGCTCAGTACCTATAAGTTGCATTCAACTCTTCCCATCCTGGGCTATTCCCTCAAAAGGTACAGTCATAAAGAGAGGAAAAGAGAAAGGAAGAAAAGTAGTTGAGTGTTTGTAATTACTTATTTCTTGCTTTCCCTTTGGTGATTCCTTTCCTTCTCTGCCCCCCTCCCACTTCCTGATCCCACATTTATTCTGAAATTGGACTTGATTGATGGGTGGTAATTGGCCACTCACTATTCTTCCAAAAAGGACCACAGGCTGCCCTTGA
The DNA here is from genome assembly GCF_016433145.1 of Gracilinanus agilis. Taxonomy (NCBI): domain Eukaryota; kingdom Metazoa; phylum Chordata; class Mammalia; order Didelphimorphia; family Didelphidae; genus Gracilinanus; species Gracilinanus agilis. The sequence goes on from NC_058131.1 coordinate 251,170,106, forward strand.
TTTGATTCTGTTTTGATATCCCATTGATGTCCTCAGGAGCCCACACATAGGTAGAGGAAATAGAAGGGTTGCTGGAGAGCAACTGCACAGAGAAGCATTGTCAGAAAGATCAAAGGAGATCAAGGGAAAGTCTAAGTCCCCAGGAAGGAAAGAGAAGTGAATCAGACCAAAGGCTGTTGTGCTCTGGCAAAAAATCAGGAAGCAAATGCACAGATGATGGGAAATGTAGATGAAAAACTAAAAAAAAAAAAAAAAGAAAGAAAAGCACATTTCAATGCTGCATTTTGGTGAAGTTAGGAAAAATGGAGAGTTGAAAAAAACTCTTTAAGAGATATAAATGGAATGTCAAATAGATTCTCTGATTTAACTAGATATGTTCTAGATAATATACTCATTAAATTTATAATCATTTTGGCAGTCCCAGACAGTGGTGTCCTCTCAATCATAAATATCTGGGGTGAGACAACTAGGACTTTGCTTAATTTAGAAACAATCAAATTTAGCGAATTTTGAGACTACATAACAGTATCAATTAAGGTAGGCTAAGTTTCTTCCCAAGCCTATCCCCCTTTATTGCCCTACCCCTGAAATGACAGGAGTGTAGTCCTCTTGGATTTTGTGCTCTATCCTCTCTTATCTGATGTGCCCTATGTAGATTTTGTGATGCCTTCAGCACAAGTTTCTACTTATAGATTTGCCTTTTTGTGCCTAAGAGAGTGCCTTGCACTTAGAAGCAGCAGGTATAATAAATCTGACTCCTCAATTTAGAAATTTTCAGTGGCTTAAAATAAATTTCTTAATCTACTGTTTAAAGCTTTCTACAATTTGACTATAAACTACCATTCTAGATATATTTACGTTTTTCCTCTATTAATGCTCTCAATTTTCCAACCAAAAATGACTAATATACTAACTGTTCTCCAATCTTAGATCTTGCTCAGTCCCCTTGTTCTTCCATACATTTCCATGAGTTGTCCCCCCATTAGCACCTTTCATGTGCCAATCTGTTAAAATTTTTTTCTTTCCTTTTTAAGATTCAGCTCATATGCTTCTTCATCCACAAAGTTTTTCCCAATTCCCCTCTATTTTAAAATAAGAGATTGAACTACATATTGTATAGAGTTGACACTTTGAGTCAAAAAGACCTAGGATCAAATTAAGCCTTGGACTCACCAGTTGTATTACTGGGGACAAGTCATTTGACACAGATACAAATTACATTCTCAATTTCTTCTTTTATATAATAAATAGAGAAGGGAGATTGGAGTTGATGGCATTCTGCATCTATGATCCCATGATCCTCATATTCTCTCCAATTTCATTGTGTGACTCATTTGCTTCTCAGACATTCTGATTTGCTTCACTCTCATTTCTTTACTCATTCCATCCTCAACTGAAAAGGACTCTGATGACAGAGACAGTCCATGTAATTAGTAAGACATATAAAAACTGAATTCACTCAGAATTTAATAAATACTTAAAACTTCAGAGATAGGTGGTACAATGGATAAAGAGCTGAGCATGTTACCAAGAGACATTAATTGAAATGCAATCTCAGAAACTGGCTAGTTTTGTGACTCTGAGCAAGTCACTTAACCCTTGTCAGTTTCAGTTTCCACAAATGTAAAATGGAGATAATAATCACACCTACCTCCCAGAGTCGTAATGAAGATCAAATGAGATATTTCTAAAGTGTTTATATCATCACTTTACACCAGTCCCTTTAGGATGACCTCTAATGTTTTTCTCTTAGATCATAGTTTGAAATAACAAGGGGAGAGAGAGAGAGAAAGAGAGAGAGAGAGAGAGAGAGAGAGAGAGAGAGAGAGAGAGAGAAAGAGAGAGAGAGAGCTGTCTCTTATACACATCTTAGGAAGACAAGCACTGACGACATGATCACCAAGGATCG
>NC_058131.1:251172376-251187306 GCF_016433145.1 Gracilinanus agilis
AGAGAGAGAGAGAGAGAGAGAGAGAGAGAGAGAGAGAGAGAGAGAGAATGACAGGATGAGAGAGAGACAGAGAAAAAGAGATAGTCAAACAGAAAGCATGAGAGAAGGAGGGAGAGAGGCAACAGAGGGAGTAGAAGTAAGGAGCAGAGGGAGAGGGAGAAATGTAACATTCAGTTTTTGTTTTGTTTTGTTTTGTTTAGCTCACTTCCATAGATTTTGAAGAGGGGCAGCTCCTTTAACAGGTCTGTCCTGAACCAATTGTCAGGATTTTTCTGTCAAAGTACCATTGTCAAAATACCAGTGAGCACTCAAGAACACCATTGCCATCCTCCCAACTCAAACCCACATCTTATAATCTCAGAGTTGAATTCATATCCATCCAAAGTCTAGGTATTTTACTATCCCCAAATGCCACCTCTACTCAACAGAACAGAGAAGCAATGCTATTCACCTTTGTACCCCTGCATAGGGTCTAGCTTATGTCTTTGTAGACAATAAGGGCTTGAAGGTTATGGAATTAGAATACAAGCTATCATAATCCCTACCTACCAGGTAGGAATATCTTGGAGTATTATCTACAAAATAAACCATATGTCTATTGCGAAAAGGCTCATCAAGCTTGACTGTCAGGCAATGAATTATTTGGGACATAGAGTAGCCCATTAATTCTACCAACTTTTTTCACAATAAGGTCAGGGGTTCAATACACATGTGGACTGTTATTCAGCTACATATCACTGTAGAGAAAAAGAAAACATAAGGCTGGAGTCAGAGGACTCACATTTGAATCTGGAATTTCTTATTGGTTCTATGAGAGATGTTCTTAACATGTATTTATGATCGTGATCCTTTGACAGCCTAAAGAAGCTGATGGGTCCTGTCTCACAATAATGGTTTGCAAACAAAACATGGAATATATAACACAACAAAGGAAATACATTGAACTACAATTGCAAACATATTGAAAAAACAAACAAACAAACAAAATTCACAGATTCTCTGAAATCTTTCCATGGTCTCCAGGTTAAGAGCCCTTGCCCTATGATCTTGGTCAAGTTCTTTCCTTTATTTATGCCTCAATTTTCTAACTTCTAGGCTCATCCATTTCAACTTTATATCCTATAATATGCTGAATTCCCTAAACTGTTTACTATGGCACAGAGGACTTAAGATCAGCCTTAAAAGGTGGAGTGTATGAAGACTAAATCTCAGAGCCTGGAAGCATGACTCGGGAAATGTTTGCTGAACGAATGGAATGGAAGGTCACATTCATTGTGACACTACTGCTCTAGCTAGCACCACTGCCAGGACTGGAATAAATTGAAGCCTTGGATTAGACCTTGCTCACCTTGCTGTTTCTAGCCTGTGGATCATGCTTCTCAACTGTAACCTCCTTTTTCCTCAGAAACAAGTGCCCTAGAGCTGTTTGCATTTTATCTTGTTTTTGGTCACTTTCCCCTTACAAAGCATTTCTGAGTGCAGAAATAAAAACCAATTTAAAAACAGAAATGTTTAAAATTCTTTGGTACAACTAGCAGGTCAACATGATCACAATTTAGCCTATGCTTTGTCATCATGTTTTAGCAACATTACATACTGTCATACAAATGCTTAAGAAATTATAGGGAATAAAGACTGACACGCAGATACAACTGGCCCCAAACAAAACCTTGCAGTGATTGTGTACAGATAAGCAAAGGTGAAGAGAACACAGGACATGTAAGCCAGGTGAAAGGAAAAAAAATGCATTTCATTGGTTAATATTTTAGAAGCACTCATAGATTCATGGATCTATAATCTACTTCAGAGGTCTTATAGTCCAATACCCTCATTTTACAGCTGAGGAAATTAAGACCTAGAGAGGAAAAATGATGCATCCAAAATCATAGATTTTTTTTTTTTTTTGAGGGAAGTGGCCCTGGATGTGAATGTGAATCCTTTGACTTCAGCCTGTAGCAAAGCTCTTTCTCCTGTACCTTGATACTTCCTTGAGGGCCAACTTTCGTACTGTCCTCTCCCACCATTATACATACATACATACATACATACATACATACATATATATATACATATATATATGTACACACACATACATACATATATCTATTTATTTTTGGTTGTTTGTTTATTTTGTTAAGTGTTAAGTGTACAGTGATATAATGTATGAAAATTAATTGTGAGTGGCTTAACTACTATCAACATGGCAAGGATCTAGGACAATTCCAAGAAACTCATTACAAAAAAGAATATGCACCACCTTAGAAAGAACAAAGTTCAAATGCAAATTGCAAAATGTCATTCTTTATTTCCTCATGATTTTTTCTCTAGATAAGCAATGCAAATCTTCTTTTCACAAGATGATAAACATGGAAATATGTATTATTTGATAATATATGTACAGCCCATATCATATTACCTGCCTTCTTATGGAAGAGGAGGACTAATAGAGAGAAAAAACATACATTGCAAATATCAAAAAGTAAATATTTTAAAATTGACATCTATTCTGGAAAGAAGTTTATAAAAAATACCAAAAAAAAATGCCTAGTGGTATAGTTGGAAGAAAACTGGCACGTACTAACTATGTGACTAGGAAAATCACTGAAACTTAATGGTCCAGGAAACTCTAAGACTATGAATGTGCAAAGAAGATGACATGCATTAGTACAGGGAATTTCCTTAACCAGGAATTCTCTTTACCAAGGCAATTCCTTGTCCAATCCTTCCTGCTCCCTTTCTGTTATAAATTTAACAAATAATAGCATAGGTGAAAACTTCCATTTTTGAATAATAATAAAGAGGATTGTATATGAAACTCTAAACCTCAATTTTATATGTCTTCTCTTCTTAAGTGTAGCAAGTATAATTTGGTTCAAACTCCAACAACTAGGCTAGCTACATTATCCTGAAAAGGTCTCAATATTAGCCTTACATAGTTTAATCTGTCTTCTTTAATGCTGTAGGCTGCAGTCCTTATCAACTGGTTTAGCCTCACTCATTTCCATTTAAACATTTAACATCAATTACTTTTTGTAACTATATATTTAGTTTGAAGATACAGTAATAACAAAAGTAGAAATGATTACTCCAAATATGTTGGGTCCACATTCTCCCCTAAAACTTAATCTCTAGAGAAAGTTGGCTCACTCAGCACAATTTCTCCAAAACAATAACATTTTCAAGTTTACATCCAGAGGTGTATGAATCCCAGTCTCTGCCATTGGTCTGGGTCCTGAAGGTCACTTATTGTTCTACTTTGCTACCGCTCAGCACATTACAAATCAGGTATGCTAGGATGCCTATACTCCAAACCCTTAACCTAAAGCAGAAAACAATAAACATAGAAGCAACAGACTGAATCTCATTTTGCAGCCACATGTTCTTGGAGGGTTAAAGGCCAAAGGTCTCTCCTCTTACAGTATTGTCTTTCACAGGATATTATCAATGAAGAAGTTAAATCAAGATCAAAATATCCAAGGAGAAAATAATGGCCAAGGCTTTCATCACTAGTCCATTTGAATGCATCTAGGTTCAAAGGAGCTTGTCTAACATAATCAGCTTCAGTTCAGTTTAGATGCTGGGATAAAAAATGATACTTGTTAATAACTGAACATTTATAAAAGGTTTACTTTGTCATAACAATAAATATACACCACAAGAAGTATAGAGTGGCATTTAACTTCTCTGAATGTAATCCTCTCCTTGTTGCTATCTGGAAATACTTTTGGTTAGTATATCAACCGGATATGGGTAGTTAAATATCTAAAAGATCTAGACACCACATGTCTGGGATTTTTTATGCCCTTTGATGACCAGGAAGCTACATCACCAAAGTCATTAAGGTCCTAGGAGTAGCTTTATACTGGGTTACCCTCATGTTGCCTAGTAGTGTGTGTAGGGGGAAGGGTTGGAGAGGGAAGGCAGCTATATCAGGAAAATCCTGGTTCTATCATACACAATTTGTAAGACTTTTATTCACTATGCAGTTTGCCAGTGAATTAAATGAAATTAAAAATGATAGTGCCAGCACTGCCCTACTTGTATGTATCCCCTTTAAACTTCATTTTATTCAATTCTTTTTTTAATGTTTTCTTAAGACTTTTTTCTTTCTTTTCTTTATTGCTGTCAATACTCCAACTATATGCATATTCCCTTCCCCCCCAAATTAAAGTCCTGCTTCATAAAAAATAATTTCGGTCAGGCAAAAGGAAGTTGTGCTTTGATTGTATCATTCACATATGCATATGTGCAAATGTGTTTATATATATATATATATATATATATATATATCTGTATATATATATATATAAAATCACTGCTTTCTGAAGTGATACAGGATTCATCATTATTGGTCATTGCATTGATCAGTGTTTCAAAGTTGTTTTTGCTTTTGTAGGATTTAAAATTAATGTACAATAATTCAAGTATTATTTTATAATGTTTATTATCTGACAAAATAGAACTATGTTACTAAGTTTTTCTACCTGCTCAAAAAGACTGCTCCACCAAAGTTGAGATAGGAAGACAAGAGACAGAGAGACAGACCTCCACCCAATTTATATCCTGTCTACATCAACACATAATGACAGGAAGTGAATGAGATTCTGGAAACTAGTTTTGCTGGGGATCGTAGTTTTACTGGGTATTGTAGGTTTTAGGGTAACAGATTCTAATTACACACTTTACAATGTGTTTTTATTATAAAAATTATTCTCTTTCTCCTTATTCCACTTGCAGCAGTCCATACATGTTTTTCCAGAGTTCCCTTAAATTATGGATATCATAATTTTTATGTTGCAGTAATACTCCATTATATTCATATTCAATATTTTGCCCACCTATTCCCCAAATAATGGACATCTCATTAGCTGCTTTAAATTATTTTGCGTCTATGAGACTTTTTCTTCCTTGGTCTCTTTGGGCTAGTAATATTATTATAGGGTTGAAGGGTCTAAATTTTTAAGGCCTTGTAGACAAGAGTTAAAAATTGCTTTCCAGAATGACTGAATTAACTCATAGAAATACCAAAAAAGACATTTGTGAACCTGAACTCCTACAATCCCACAGTTATCATTTTCCTTTTTCATAATTTTTCTCAATCTGATGGGTATGATGACATAAAACTCCCGAGTTGACTAAATTTGAATTTATCTTACTAAAAATGATTTTGAATTTTTTTTTCATATTGTAATGAATAGGTTGGGCTGCTTCCTTTGAAATTTGTTTATATCCTTAACAATTTAGCTTTTAGGAATGACTGTTATTCTTATATTTGTATTAATTTATTATACATTTGGATGTCAGACTTTATCAAAGAAATTTGCTCTGAAGTTAGTTGTCTCAGTTAATTGTTTCTCTATTTTTAACTGCATTCATTTTGTTTCTGTGAAACTTTCTCTATTTTATGTAATAAAAATTATTCATGTTGCTTCTTATGATCATTTTGATACCTTTTCTGGTTAAAAACTAGTCCAGTTCATAGATATAGATTATCTTCCCCTTCTCCTTTATTTGTTTATAATATAATATTTAATGATAGGTAGAACATTTTATTTAAAATTGAGTAATAGGGCAGGGGGCAATTATGTGGCTCAGTGGACTAAGAGACAGGACTAGAGAAGGGATTCAAATGTGGCCTTCAACACTTCCTACATGTGTAACCCTTGGCAAGTCACTTAACCTCCACTCTCTAGCCCTTACCAGTCTTCTGCCTTGGAAACAATACACAGTATTGATTCTAAGACAGAAGGTAAGGGCTTAAAAATAAAATTAAATAAAGGTGGGTAATATAGGGCCCAGAAAACTTGGGTAATAGCATCATTTCTGACACAAATTAATTGATTGACCCTGGACAAGTAACAATTGCTAATGGTCCTAGGCAACTGGCTAAGACAATAAGTTGCAGAGATATTATCATCTACATTGAGAGAGGAGGTTTCCTCATCTAATAGCTACCAGTACTAAAGACATCACAGTTCTAGACCTTACCCTTTTCACTTTTTGTATCTCTTTCATGTATCTATTTGGAGTTTATTTTAATAAGTGGTGTAAGATGTTGGTCTAAACTTAAGTTCTTCCTGATTTATTTCCAATTTTCCTAAAAGTTTTTGTCAAACATGGTATCATTACCCCAGAAATTGGTTACACTATGATATTATGTTCATTTCCAATATTGGGAAAGCAATCTGATTCATTAATCAACTTTTCCATTTTTTAACTAGCCCCCAAAATTTTGATAAGACCCTCCTAATAGCAATTTAAATCTGGCAGTGCTGGATTTTCTTTCTTGATGGTTTTTTCCCATAATTTTCCTTGAGATTCTTTACTTTTCTTTTTCTAGATAATTTATTGTACAATATTCATCATTATTATTATTTCATTATGACTTCATGAATATTTCAGTGTTATAGAACTATCCCTAATTCTATAAGATAATAATTGTAAAGTACTTACCACAGTGCCTGGCATATATTGTGTTACATAAATGTATTATTATTATTAAATCAGTCCTTTTGATTTACATTATGCTGAATCTATTAATCTAATAAGGTAATTGTATTATGCTAGCATAGCCCAATCATTAATAATTAATTTTATTTAATTATTTATCTTTTGTTAGTGTTTTATAGTTGTATGTGGCTTGGTAAGTGGACTCAAACATCTATTAAATATTCTTTAATTACTTTGAATGTAAAATTTTTTCACTTTTTCTCAGTAATAGGGCTAAAATTTTTGTGGTTAAATTTCATAACCTGCTTCTTAGTCAATCATTAATTATTTGGAGTATTTTTATTTGAATCACTAAAATTTTCTAAGTAAATTATCATATCATGTACAAAAATGATAACTTTGTTCCTTCTTTGACTATTCTTATTCCCTCAATTTATATTGTTTCTTTCTACCACCATTTCAAGAACTATATGAGATAACAGTGGTGTTGATGAACATAGTAGGCACCTAATAACTAAATGCTTGTTTCCATCTTTCATTTTTTAATGAAAAAGATGTGAATGGAAATGAACCAAGATAAATAGAGCTGAGTGTGCATAGTAATTAATTCAAGAATAGCTAGCATGCCTTACAGAGTACTGTACTTTGGTGAGGGTAATGTAAATACAAGGTATGGTGTCTGTTCTTCTGGGCTAGAAACTCAAGGTAATCAAGTCCTAGGGAAAAATAGTTAACATCACTCAGGCCCACAAGAGAATTATTGGAACCAAAATAGAAACAGAATAATTTTCAAAAAGCACTGTAGCAGCCAAAAGAACAGTATTTCCATTTCAGCCACTCAATATATTCTCTTTCCAGGTCTAAAACCTACTTAAAGTACTGAGGTAAGATCAAAAGGTCATTTGGAAATCTGGAATTAGAGAAAAGGGAATTGAATTGTGTTAAAGAATATTTTAATTAAACTTTTGTTCCCGTATCCTCCCCAAAACACATCCCCATTAAAGGGATATAGACTTAAAGAGATTGGATAATTATTTGTAATCAGGAAATACTCTCTCCTGGACAGAACTGGAGAAATATTAATGATCCTCCTTACCCCTCATTCCATTGTGGCTTTCAGAGGCCCAGAAGTAACCTATAGGAACTCTGAATTTATCCAAAACTTTTTTCCAAGTCTGTGGAGTGCCTATTAAAATCATTGGGAATGAATTTGATGGAACTGAATTGCCTGAGTCCCAGCTACCAGCTATCTAAGTACAGGATATTATATTTATTTTTCAGCATTATACTCAATACTCATCCCTTATTCTTCCCCATATATCTCTCAGTCTCAATGACCTGCTTTAGTAGTTGTTTATCCCCATTCTACAATAACTAACATCCATTAGCATAGCCCTTGCCCCTGTCCCTGACAAAAACTAGCTTCACATAGATGCTGTTCATCCTTGCCTTCTTGTTTAGTTCTGGCTGCCCTTTATCTCTTAGCACTACCTATAATTTTTCTTCATTATCATCTTTTCCCCCTCTTCTCCTCCTCTCTAGTTTATCTCATTTCCTACATATGTGGTCGGCAATCCTTAGAATTTAGCCACATTTCCTACAGTGCAAAGGTTAGGGAGAGAATGGAACAGTTCAAATAACTTCAATTCAGATAACAGGTACTTTATCAGGCTTTGTGTCCTTGGTTCTGATTCAAATCTTGGTCAGTCTTTGACCACCCTACCCCTTAGCTGATTTAACCCTTTGACCACAAAAGCAAAAAAATAAACTAATACCGTCCCCGTTTATAGGACCATTACTTGTCTGTTTGCATCTGCATAATTGTTTAAAAACCAGTGTAGTTTTATAACATATTACAACACTGAAAATTAAGATTTTCTCCCATTTTTAATTTCTTAATTCATCTAATTCCTAAATCTATACAGGAAGTCATCTTTACTTTATCAATAGCTCTCTCAAAGTCTTATTGGACAGTGATATTCTTTCTGGAAATAGGCCAAATAACATTGGACAAGAATTCAACACAGAGATTATTGGATTTTAGTGTTTTAAGGTTCTTGTTAGAGACTTTAAGGGACATGTTGACTAAACCCTAAGTGATGCCTTATATTATTATTCGAATGCTCCTGTATATTTTTCTAGTTTCCTCAAAGGCAAAGTAATCAGTGAAGCTTATTTGTTAGTTGTAAGTAGAGATAAATGAAAAGAACTGAGGATTTAGAATCAGAAGATATGGATTCAAATCTTGTCTTTGTCATTTAATATTTGTGGATCATTGAGCAATTCACTTATTCTTTTAGAGCCCCAGCTTCCTCTCTATAAAATGATGAAGTTAAGCTTCATGACTCCTGTAATCCCTTCTTTCTCTGAACTTGTTATTCTGTGAGCCTTTTTTATATCCTTAATTTCTTTTATGTATTTATCTCTCTTCCTCTAGTTGAATATAAACTTCTTGCGGTCAATTAGTATTTGCTCCTTTTTATCTTTGTATCCAGAGTACTTGACATGTAGTAGTAAGTACTTCATGAATGAGAGTTGGATTGGATTAGATTCAATGTATACATCTAGAGATATAAAGAACCTTATAGAGGCTGTATAGCTTCCATTTGGGTCGGCAACCTTTTTGGCCATGAGAGCCATAAACGTCAGCAGAAGGAGGAGGATGGAGGTGGAAGATGCTGGAATATGGGGCAGGGGCTGAAGGCCCCCCTGGGGCACATCCTGGGACTCTGTCAGGACTGGCAGGTCAGGAGGTGGAGCCTGATGTGGCTCGAAAGCCATATGTTGCAGACCCCTGACATAGAGGAACATTTTATTTATTTTTTTTAACCCTTAACTTCTGTGTATTGGCTAATAGGTGGAAGAGTGGTAAGGGTGGGGAATGGGGGTCAAGTGACTTGCTCAGGGTCACACAGCTGGGAAGTGTCTTAAGCCAAATTGAACCCAGGACCTCCCATCTCTAGGCCTGAGTCTTAATCCACTAAGCTATCCAGCTGCCCCCCTAGATGAACATTTTCAATCAAGAGGTTCCTGGTTAAGAAACAGAGTGGTGGATGAGAGGAATGGGTTAGGTACACAAAACACAGTGGTAAGTGACCATAGAAATCAAATGTTATATAACCCCAGAGATATAAGCTTTTGGGGGTAAGAACTAAATATTGCAAAAATTATTGGGAAAACTGGAAAGCTGTTTGGCAGAGCAGTTAGGAGGTGCAGTAGATAAAGTGTCTGGACTAGAGTCAGGAACACCTGAGTTAAAATATGTCCTCAGATACTAGCTGTGTGACCCCAGGCAAGTCAATTAACCCTATTTGCCTCAGTTTCCTCATCTGTAAAATTATCTGGAGGAGGAAATGACAAAAACTCCAGTATTATTGCCAAGAAAATGCCAAATGGGATCACAAAGATCCATGACTGAAATGTGACTGAAATGACTGGACAACAACAAGCACAAACCACATGCAGAATAGCAAGATAAGGTCAAAATGGATAAAAGATCTAAAAATAAAGGGTGATATGATCAGTTAAATAGGACATAGGAAAAATATACCTGTTAGATTTATGAATAAGAGAAGGGTTTAAGAACAAACAAGAAATAGAAGAGTTTATAGCAGGGGTCAGCAATGTATAGCTCTTGAGTCATATCTGGCTCCACCTCCAGACCAGCAAGTCCGAGCAGAGCCCCAGGATGTGCCCCAGGGGGCCTCTCAGCCCCCACCCCATATTCCAGTGTCTTCCGCCTCCATCCTCCTCCTTCTGCAGATGTTTATGGCTCTCATGGCCAAAAAGGTTGCTGACCTTTGGTTTATAGGAAGAAAAACTTATCTGTTTTTCACAAACAAAATGAATGCAGCCAAAAATAGAAGGAAAAAAGGAAACTGGTTGTTGGGAGATTTATAGGAAGTTTCTCTGATAAAGCTTTCATTTCTCAAATATATGGGGAACTGAGCCAAATTTATAAAAATAAGACCCATTCACCCATTGATAAATGGTCAAGGAATATGAGCAGGCAATTTTCAGAAGAAATTAAAGTTTTCAATAGTCTCATAAAAAATGCTCTAAATCATCACGAATTAGAGAAATGCAAATTAAAAAAACCGAAATACCACCTCACACTTATCATATTGGTTAACCTAACACAAAAGGAAAATGGCAAATTCTAGAGGGGATACTTAAAAAAATCAGGCACTGTTGCACCTCTGTTGCTGGAGTTGTGAACTGGTCAAAAACATTCTGACAAGCAATTTAGAACTATGCCCAAAGGGCTATAAAATTATTCATTTCCTTTGACCCCAAAATATCACTATTTGATCTGTATCCAAAAGAGATCATATAAAAAAATGACTTACTTGTACAAAAATATTTATAGCAGCTCTTTTTTTAAAATTTAAACATTTATTAATAATCATTTTTAACATGGTTACATGATTCATGCTCCTACTTTCCCCTTCACCACTCGCTCTCCCCCCACCCATGGCCAATGCACATTTACACTGGTTTTGTCATGTGTCTTTGATCAAGACCTATTTCCAAATTGTTGGTGGTTGCATTGGTGTGGTAGTTTCGAGTCCACATCCCCAATCATGTCTACCCCAACCCATGCGTTCAAGCAGTTGCTTTTCTTATATGTTTCCTCTCCTGCAGTTCTTCCTCTGAATGTAGGTAGCATTCTTTACCATAAATGCCTCACAGCTATCCTGGGTCATTGCATTGTTGCTGGTACAGAAGCCCATTACATTTGATTTTACCACAGTATATCAATCTCTGTGTACAATTTTCTTCTGGCTCTGCTCCTTTCGCTCTGCATCAGTTAATGGAGGTCTCTCCAGTTCGCCTGGAACTCCTTCAGTTTATTATTCCTTTTAGCACAATAGTATTCCATCACCCGCATATACCACAGTTTGTTCAGCCATTCCCCAATTGAAGGACTTACCCTCCTTTTCCAGTTTGTTGCCACCATGAAAAACACAGCTATAAATATTTTTGTACAAGTCTGTTTATCTATGATCTCTTTGGGGTACAAACCCAACAATGGTATGGCTGGATGAAAGGGCAGGCATTCTTTTATAGCCCTTTGAGCATGATTGCAAATTGCCAGCCAGAATGGCTGGATCAGTTCACAACTCCACCAGCAATGCATTAATGTTCCAATTTTGCCACATCCCCTCCAACATTCATTACTCTCCCCTTCTTTCATTTTAGCCAATGTGCTAGGTGTGAGGTGGTACCTGAGAGTTGTTTTGATTTGCATTTCTCTAATTATTAGAGATTTAGAGCACTTTCTCATGTGCTTATTGATACTTTTGATTTCTTTACCTGAAAATTGCCTATTCATGTCTCTTGCCCATTTATCAATTGGGGAATGGCTTGATTTTTTATACAATTGCTTTAACTCCTTGTATGTTTGAGTAATTAGACCCCTGTCAGAGTTTTTTGTTATAAAGATTTTTTCCCAATTTGTTGTTTCCCTTCTGATTTTGACTACATTGTTTTTGTTTGTACAAAAGCTTTTTAGTTTAATATAATCAAAACCATTTAATATACATTTTGTAATTTTCTCTAACTCTTGCTTGGTTTTAAAATCTTTCCTTTCCCAGAGATCTGACGAGTATATTATTCTGTGTTCACTTAACTTATTTATGGTTTCCCTCTTTATATTCAAGTCATTCACCCATTCTGAATTTATCTTGGTGTAGGGTGTGAGATGTTGATCTAGACCTAATCTCTCCCATATTGTTTTCCAAATTTCCCAGCAGTTTTTGTCAAATAGTGGATTCATGTCCCAAAAGTTGGGCTCTTTGGGTTTATCATACACTGTCTTGCTGATGTCATTTACCCCAAGTCTATTCCACTGAGCCTCCTCTCAATCTCTTAGCCAGTACCATATTGTTTTGATGACTGCTGCTTTATAATATAGTTTAATATCTGGTACTGCTAGGCCCCCTTCCTTCACATTTTTTTTCATTATTTCCCTTGATATTCTTGATCTTTTGTTATTCCAAATGAAATTTGTTATAGTTTTTCCCAATTCAGTAAAGAAGCTTTTTGGTAGCTTGATAGGTATGGCGCTAAATAGGTAAATTAATTTGGGTAGAATTGTCATTTTTATTATGTTAGCTCATCCTACCCATGAGCAATCAATGGCTTTCCAATTGTTTAAATCCAATTTTATTTGTTTGGAAAGTGTTTTGTAGTTGTTTTCATATAATTGCTCTGTTTGTTTTGGTAGATAGATTCCTAAGTATTTTATATTGTCTAGGGTGATTTTAAATGGTGTTTCTCTTTCTACTTCTTGCTGCTCTAGTGTGTTGGAAATGTATAGAAATGCTGATGATTTATGTGCATTTATTTTGTATCCTGCAATTTTGCTAAAGTTGTTGATTATTTCTACAAGCTTCTTAGTTGACTCTCTAGGATTTTTTAAGTAGACCATCATATCATCTGCAAAGAGTGATAGCTTAGTCTCCTCCTTGCCTATTTTGATACCTACAATTTCTTTTTCTTATCTAATTGCAACTGCTAGTGTTTCTAGTACTATGTTGAATAATAGAGGGGATAATGGGCAACCTTGTTTTACTCCTGATCTTATTGGGAAGGCTTCTAATTTATCCCCATTGCATATGATGTTTGTTGATGGTTTTAGGTATATACTGTTTATTATTTTTAGGAAAGGTCCTTCTATTCCTATACTTTTCAGTGTTTTCAATAGGAATGGATGCTGTATTTTGTCAAAGGCTTTTTCAGCATCTATTGAGATAATCATGTGATTTTTGTTTGTTAGACTGTTGATATGGTCAATTATGTGGATGGTTTCCTAATGTTGAACCAACCTTGCATTCCTGGTATAAATCCCACCTGATCATGGTGGATGATGTTCTTAATTACTTGCTGGAGTCTCTTTGCTAGTATTCTATTTAAGATTTTTGCATCTATGTTCATTAGGGATATTGGACTGTAGTTTTCTTTCTCTGTTTTTGATCTCCCTGGCTTTGGAATCAGTACCATATTTGTGTCATAAAAGGAATTTGGTAGGACTCCTTCTTTGCTTATCATATCAAATAATTTGTATAGTATTGGGATTAGATGCTCTTTGCATGTCTGATAGAATTCACTTCTGAATCCATCAGGCCCAGGCGATTTTTTCTTAGGGATTTCTTTGATGGTTTCTTCAATTTCTTTTTCTGATATGGGATTATTTAGGTATTCTATTTCTTCTGCTGTTAATCTAGTCAGTTTATATTTTTGTAAATATTCATCCTTATCTCCTAAATTGTTATATTTATTGCAATATCATTGGGCAAAATAGTTTTTAATGATTGCCTTAATTTCCCCTTCATTATAGGTGAGGTCTCCCTTTTCATCTTTGATACTGTCAATTTGGTTTTCTTCTTTCCTTTTTTTATTAGATTGACTAGTACTTTGGCTATTTTATCTGTTTTTTTCAAAGTACCAGCTTCTAGTCTTATTTATTAATTCAATAGTTCTTTTACTCTCGATTTTTTTAATTCCTCCCTTGATTTTTAGTATTTCTAATTTAGTTTCCATTTGAGTATTTTTAATTTGCTCGCTTTCTAATTTTTTGAGTTGCATGCCCAATTCATTAATCTCTGCCCTCCTTAATATGTTAATATATGCACTCAAGGATATAAATTACCCCCTGATTACTGCCTTGGCCGCATCCCACAGAGTTTTGTAGGATGTCTCATCATTGTCATTTTCTTCAATGTAATTATTGATTGTTTCTATGATTCCTTCTTTGAAAAATTGCTTTTGGAGAATCATTATTAAATTTCCAATTAGTTTTTTATTTTCCTGTCCAGGTGCCCTTACTAATTATTATTTTTATTGCATTATGATCTGAGAAGGTTACATTTATTATTTCTGCTCTTTTGCATTTGTTTGCATTGATTCTATGCCTTATAACATGGTCAGTCTTTGTGAATGTGCTATGTGTAGCTGAAAAGAAGGTGTATTCCTTTTTGTCCCTATTTATTTTCCTCCACATATCAATTAAATCTAATTTTTCTAGTACTTCATTCGCCTCTCTTTCCTCTTTCTTATTTATTTTTCGGTTTGATTTATCTAGATCTGAAAGAGGAATATTTAGATCTCCCACTAGTATGGTTTTACTATCTATTTCCTTCTTGAGCTCTGCCAGTTTCTCCTTTATGAATTTGGGTGCTATGCCGCTTGGTGCATACATATTGAGCAGTGTTATTTCCTCATTGTTTATACTGCCTTTAATCAGGATGTAATGACCTTCCCTGTATTTTTTAATCATATCTATTTTTACTTTGGCTTTGTCAGAAATCATAATAGCCACTCCTGCCTTCTTTTTCTCATTTGACGCCCAAAAGATTTTGCTCAAGCCCTGAACCTTAAACTTGTGTATGTCCACCCATCTCATATGTGTTTCTTGTAGACAACATATGGTAGGATTTTGGTTTCTAATCCACTCTGCTATTTGCTTCCGTTTTATG
>NC_058131.1:251187690-251213608 GCF_016433145.1 Gracilinanus agilis
CATCCCACAGAGTTTGGTAGGATGTCTCATCATTGTCATTTTCTTCAATGTAATTATTGATTGTTTCTATGATTCCTTCTTTGAAAAATTGCTTTTGGAGAATCATTATTAAATTTCCAATTAGTTTTTTATTTTCCTGTCCAGGTGCCCTTACTAATTATTATTTTTATTGCATTATGATCTGAGAAGGTTACATTTATTATTTCTGCTCTTTTGCATTTGTTTGCATTGATTCTATGCCTTATAACATGGTCAGTCTTTGTGAATGTGCTATGTGTAGCTGAAAAGAAGGTGTATTCCTTTTTGTCCCTATTTATTTTCCTCCACATATCAATTAAATCTAATTTTTCTAGTACTTCATTCGCCTCTCTTTCCTCTTTCTTATTTATTTTTCGGTTTGATTTATCTAGATCTGAAAGAGGAATATTTAGATCTCCCACTAGTATGGTTTT
Organism: Gracilinanus agilis; assembly: GCF_016433145.1. Classification (NCBI taxonomy): domain Eukaryota; kingdom Metazoa; phylum Chordata; class Mammalia; order Didelphimorphia; family Didelphidae; genus Gracilinanus; species Gracilinanus agilis. The sequence goes on from NC_058131.1 coordinate 251,188,143, forward strand.
ACTATCTATTTCCTTCTTGAGCTCTGCCAGTTTCTCCTTTATGAATTTGGGTGCTATGCCGCTTGGTGCATACATATTGAGCAGTGTTATTTCCTCATTGTTTATACTGCCTTTAATCAAAAAGTAATGACCTTCCCTGTATTTTTTAATCATATCTATTTTTACTTTGGCTTTGTCAGAAATCATAATAGCCACTCCTGCCTTCTTTTTCTCATTTGACGCCAAAAAAAAAAAAAAAAAGCCCTGAACCTTAAACTTGTGTATGTCCACCCATCTCATATGTGTTTCTTGTAGACAACATATGGTAGGATTTTGGTTTCTAATCCACTCTGCTATTTGCTTCCGTTTTATGGGCAAGTTCATCCCATTCACATTCAGAGTTATAATCATCAAAAAAAAAAAAAAAAAAAAATTCGAATCCTCCCCTATTCCTACCCCTTCTTCTTAAACTATTTCTTTTTAAACCAGTGGTTTTCTATTGAGCCACTATCCCTTATCCCCTCCCTTGATTAACTTCCCTTTCTACCCCCTCCGTTATTCCCCCCCCCCTTTTTGTTTTTAAAGGCCTTATGAATTCCCTCCCCCTACTTCTCCCCTCCCTTTTTTTGATCTCCCCACTCCCCTGTTTCCCTTGGTTTATCCCTTCTGACTTTCTCAGAAGGGTTAGATAAGAGTTTTATTTCCCAATGGATAGTATAGCTACTCTTCCCTCTCCAGGTTGATTACACTGAGAGTAAGGTTTGATTATTACCTCTTAATGCTCTCTTCCTCTCCTTCTTATAATAGTATTTGTCCCCTCTCCTTCCCATGCCCTCTATGTGTGTAATAGAATATCCTATTTTTCTTATTCACTCAAGTTTCTCTTGGTGTCCCCTACTACTCACCCCCTCTTTCCCATCCCCCATGTCATCTTAGATTATTTAGTGTTCAACGCTCACCCTGTGAATTATTCTTCTGATTACTGTAATAGTGAATACTATAATAGTGAATAGAGTTCACTACAGAGAATTATACATAACATTTCTCTACATAGGAATAGAGATAATTAAATCTTCTTTAAGCCCTTAAAGAGTCAAATTTAAATATTTTAAGTTTTCTTTCTTTCCCCTCTGTTTCTTATTTACCTTTTCATGTTTCTCTCGATTTTTCTGGTTGGATATCAAACTTTCCATTTAGCCCTGGTCTTTTCTGTGCAAATATTAGCAATTCTTTAATTTTGTTGAATGCCCATACTTTCCCCTGGAAATATATAGTCAATTTTGATGGGTAGTTGATCCATGGTTGTAGGCCCAGCTCTCTTGCCTTTTTGAATATTTTATTCCAAGCCTTACAGTCTTTTAGCATGGAGGCTGCCAGATCCTGTGTGATCCTGATTGGTTTTCCTTGATATTTGAATTGTCTCTTTCTGGCTTCTTGTAAGTTTTTTTCTTTTGCTTGAAAGCTCTTGAATTTGGCAATTATATTTCTGGCTGTTTTCTTATCTGGATTGAATGTTGTGGGTGTTCTATGAATCCTTTCAATGTCTATATTGCCCTCTTGTTGTAAGACTTCAAGGCAATTTTGCTGAATAATTTATTTTAGTATGGAGTCCAGGTTTCTATTAATTTCTGGTTTTTCTGGAAGACCAATTACTCTCAAATTGTCTCTTCTAAACTGGTTTTCTTGGTCTGTCACTCTCTCATTGAGATATTTCATGTTTCCTTCTATTTTTTCAGTCTTTTGACTTTGTTTTATTTGTTCTTGTTGTCTTGAGAGATCATTGGCTTCTAATTGCTCAATTCTAGCCTTTAGGAACTGGTTTTCGGCTCTAAACTTTATGTTTTCAGCTATGATCTTTTCGATCTGGTCATTTCTGGTGTTCAATTTGCTTATCAGTTCATTTAATTTCTGAGCCTCACTTTCCAATTGCAAGATTCTACCTTTTAAACTGTTATTTTCTTGCTGCATCTCTTCCATCTTCCTCAGAATCTCAGTTTTGAACTCTTCCAAAGCTTGTGACCCGTTTTCCTTATATGAGGAGGGTCTGGACGCTTGTTTGTTCTCCTCTTCTGTTTGCTCGGTTGTCTGGATTTTCTCTTTGTAAAAGTTGTCCAGTGTTAAAGACTTCTTTTTCTTGTTGTTTATCTTTCTCTTCTGAACTTCCTGAGTCTGGGTAGCCATCATTAGCCCAGCAGCTTCTCAGCTTTATCCTCTCGCTCAGGGTCTGTCTTTGGTCTTTTGGCTCCTGAGGTCTGAGGTCTGAGGTCTGGTTTTTTCCAAGGTCAAGCCCCCTGGTGGACCCCCTTGCTTGATCCTCTGCCAGAGGTTCCTTTACAAGTCTCAGGGCACTGCTTCCACAGTCCTATACCCGTCTGCGCTGGTTCCCCACTCAGGGTTTCAGAGCTTTAGCTCGTGGCTGTGTCTGCCTCCCCCCCACACGCCTCCGCACGCCTGCGCTCTGAGCCCGCGCTCAGAGTTCGCGTGCGTTTTTGGCTTTTTGGGGTCCCAAATCTTGCTGCTCTCAGGAACAGGCCCTGGAGCTGCCAATGACTCGATGGGTGCCCGAAACTTGCTCTATTTCTTTTTAGCTGGCTTCCGCGCTATAGGTGGTGTGTGTGGAGGGGATGGGGGTAGGGTGGTTTCTCAGCCTGCGATTTAGTGAGAGCTGTTTCACCCCTTTATAGCATGGAAATGTCCCGATTCCAGGTACCTTCCACGCTGCACCCTGTTGTGGTGTTCCTCCGTTCGTCTGGACTTGTTTTAATGTCCCCTTGAGGAGTCTTGTGTGTTTCGGTCAGGAGAGGGTAAGAGCTGCTTTTTACTCTGCCGCCATCTTAACCCAGAACCTATAGCAGCTCTTTTTATAGTGACAAAGAATTGGAAATTGAGAGATGTCCATCAACCCAGGCAATGGATGAACAAGTAGTGGTATATGATTGTGATTGAATATTAGTTTGCTATAAGAGATGATAAGTAGGATGATTCAGAAAAACCTGTGGACACATATGAATCCATATAAAACAGGGTGAGTAGCACAAGTAGAACATTATGTAATAATAGCAATATTAGAAGGATGATCAACTGGGAAAGACATCTATTTTAACCAAAACATTGTTGAAAGACAATTCCAAAGGGCCCTAATGAACTCTGAATACAGATTGAAACATACTTTTTTCTACTTTATTTTTATTGCTTTGTTTTGTTTTGTGCTTTTATTTGCCACGTGGCTAAATTGAAATATATTTTGCATTACTACAGAGGTAGGATATATAGCTCATTTCTTGCTATCTTAAGGAGTAGGGGTTGGGCAAAATAGTGGGAGAGAATTTGGAACTCAAAAAAAAGTTTAAATGATTTTTAGTTTTTTTACATATAATTAGGAGATATTTAATGAACTAAAAGTAACTTTCAAAAATGAATAAATACAAGGTGTGTACATGTGTGTGTGTGTATGTGTGTGTGTATAAATTCTTAATGGTTTTAGTCACAGCAAATTGTCCTTATTTACAGAAACACAGAATTTCAGAAATGAAAGAGATATCTACACTCACATATCTGGCACATTTGAAAGTCCTCATCATAACACACCTAACAAATTATCCTCTAGTCTTTTCCTGAAGATGACAAAATATGGGGAACTCATTATCTCCTGGCCCTATTATTATTTTGTACAGCTTTACTTCAAGGGTTATTAATCTAAGGTCTATGAAGAGTTTTTGAGAGATTTCAAAGGGTCCATGACATTAGATAGGGAAAAACATCTTTATTTTCACTAACATCTAACTAAAAATTTGCATATCTTCCAATTACAAATATAGGTAATTGACATTATTCTAAAAAGGGGTCAATAGACTTTCTCAGACTGGGAAGGTGTCTATGATAGACAAAAAGTTAAGAACTTCTATTCTAATTTTTAAAGCATTTCTCCTTTTAAATTACATTACATTTACAAGCAACTCAAATTACATATTACAATGACATTGTAGTCCCCCCTACTGTTTTTCCATATTATAAAGCTGAGATCTTTTTTTTAAAACATTTATTAATATTCATTTTTAACATGGTTACATGATTCATGCTCCTACTTTCCCCTTCGCCCCCCGCTCTCCCCCCACCCATGGCCGATGCACATTTCCACTGGTTTTAACATGTGTCACTGATCAAGACCTATTTCCAAATTGTTGATAGTTGCATTGCTGTGGTAGTTTCGAGTCTACATCCCCAATCATGTCCACCTCAACCCATGTGTTCAAGCAATTGTTTTTTTTATATGTTTCCTCTCCTGCAGTCCTTCCTCTGAATGTGGGTAGCATCTTTACCATAAATGCCTCACAGCTGTCCTGGGTCATTGCATTGCAGCTGGTACAGAAGTCCACTGCATTCGATTTTACCATATATCAGTCTCTGTGTACAATGTTCTGGTTTTGCTCCTTTCACTCTGCATCAGTTCCTGGAGGTCTTTCCAGTTCACCTGGAATTCCTCTAGTTTATTATTCCTTTGAGCACAATAGTATTCCATCACCAGCCTATACCACAATTTGTTTAGCCATTCCCCAATTGAAGGACATACCCTCCTTTTCCAGTTTTTTGCCACCACAAAAAGCTCAGCTATAAATATTTTCATACAAGTCTGTTTATCTATGATCTCTTTGGGTACAAACCCAACAATGGTATGGCTGGATCAAAGGGCAGGCATTTTTTATAGCCCTTTGAGCATAGTTCCAAATTGCCAGCCAGAATGGTTGGATCAGTTCACAACTCCACCAGCAATGCATTAATGTCCCAATGAGATTTCTGGTGAGTACAGAAGTTGGAACAATTGCTAAAACTCTTACCACACTCCACACACACATAAGGCTTTTCACCAGTATGGATGAGCTGGTGATGGATGAAAGCTGAGCTGTCATTAAAACTCTTGCTACATGTACCACATTTATAGGGACTGGCACCTGTATGGATGCCCTGGTGTCTGGCCACACCTGAACTGTCCCGGAACCCTTTGCCACACTCAAGGCACTTGTAGGGCTTTTCTCCAAGGTGGGTTCGCTGATGCAGTTCCAGATGTGAGCTGCGACCAAAGAATTTTCCACACTCCTTACACTTGTAGGGCCTTTCACCTGTGTGGATCTGCTGATGGTGGATGAGGGCAGAACCATCACTAAAGCACCGACCACAATTCCCACATTTATAGGGCTTTTAACCAGTATGAGTCCTCAGATGAAGACTGAGATGAGTGCTTCGGCCAAAGCATTTTCCACAGTCCAGGCACTTAAATGGCTTTTCCTCTGTGTCAGGTCTCTCATGATCAATTAATTTTCCTTGGCTCCTTGTTGGAGTGTTGGATTTACCCATTTTTCCTTCCACTGATGGGGTCCTTGATTTTTCTTCCAATTTAGGCTCCTTAGTCCCACCATCAGTTCTACCCCAGGCATGACACAGATGCTGGGCCCTGCTTGTATCAGATTCTGCTGACAACCCACTGGAAGACTCCTTCATTTTCAGAGCCTCTTGCTTCAAGATGCCCTGTGTACTAACTCTTTGCTGAAGGCCTAATCCATTCTTCTGTAAAACATTCTTGTAGGAGTCCCTCTGGGTGGGGTTCAGTTGTCCACATTCATCTCGTGATAAGTAGACTGCCATGTCCTTAAAAGTTATTGACTCGCATAAAAATATATGTGACAGCTCTAAAGGATGTTCCTGTCCAATAAAAGTATGTCATATAATTGATTTCCTGATATCATGAGGTATCTTCACTTTCATCTGGAAATTATTTGGAGTAGCAATTCCTTATCAGCCATAGTTGCTCTGTTCATTTTCATCTAAAGATCAGGCAGGAGATGGGGCTGGGTCTCCTCCTCCTGGCAGCTCATGATAGGGACACTTGTGGCTTCTTTCTGGGAGCCAGAGGCTAGGGGCACACCAAGGACAGCGAAAGCCGAGATCCACTTCTATTCTAATTTTAAAAAGGCTTTTCCTTATATAAACCCAAATTTGCTTCTTTACAACTTCCTAAACTGCCATTTTATACCAAGCAAAATAAGTTTAATACCTCATCCACATCACAACCTTTTAAGTACAAGAAAATATTTACCTTGCCCCACCTCCTACTACCTGATCAGATTGTCTTATCCATTTTAAATGTGTCTTCTTTCCTGTTCACTGATTTCAAATGTACCATGTCATACTATATAGCACATTATGAAAATATCTCATTTCTGTAACTTGTTTCAAGTTTACTCAATGTCACTTGTCACCCAGAGTCAATGAGTCCCTGAAAGGGAAATGACTAAATATGCATTTTCCCCATAAATTTTAGCTCTTGGATAGGTAGGATTCTAGCAATCCCATTTTCCAGATATAGAAACTGGCTTTCATATAGGCATGCTTAAAACTAGAGATTTAGGTTTAACTTGTAGAGGAAAATGCCTATTTTACTTTTCTTATTTAAAGTATATGATGAGGTCATTTGGACTGACTACTGAGCTTTTTACTAAGCCTCGTATGATTTTGCACAACAAACTAGATCTACCTTGTAGTTATAATCTCCCTTGGAAGTTAATAGAAGGTCAATTACCATAGCAGAGTAATTGATGGCGGCTGGCTTCCTGTTCAATTTTCTTTTGCATGCTGAATTGAGAATTTTTTCCTGTTGTGTTGTTTTAAATGATGCTGAAGTGTGTTTTCTTACAATCACTCTCTCTGGTTGAGGAATAAGGGGATTTCTCTTTCTCCAAAACTAAATGAAGAGTATTTTAGGTAGGCTAATTATTTTGTCTTCTAAGCATTTTCATTTCTTGTCTCTTATTTTCAATTCAATTTTTAATTCAAGCAGTCATAATCTCTAGTTTATTACTTTCTTCATTTTCAAAGATAAAATATGAACTCAGATTCTATTTGTACCTACCTACTCACATATATGTGTACACACATGTGAAAACACCCCACCTATAGTCAATCAGAAATTTAAAATAAACTTAAGAATGGCTGTAGATTCTACAGAAGACTCTTAGAGACAATATTAAAATGACCTTATTGCTGGGGCAGCTGGGTAGCTCAGTGGAGTGAGAGTCAGGCCTAGAGACAGGAGGTCCTAGGTTCAAATGCGGCCTCAGCCACTTCCCAGCTGTGTGACCCTGGGCAAGTCACTTGACCCCCATTGCCCACCCTTACTAATCTTCCACCTATGAGACAATACACTGAAGTACAAGGGTTTAAAAAAAATGACCTTATTGTTAATTTAATTTAACCTTTTCACTTTATAAATGAATTGGGATTCAGAGAGGAGAATCATCTGATAAAGAATTCAAATACTGCTTTCTTTGCTATTTAAGTGATTTTGAGTGTCTTAAACTCGTTTGGTCTCAGTTGCTTCATCTATAAAATGAGAGGATTGTAATATTATATATAACCTCTGTAATCCCTTTCAGCTCTAAAATTTTTGTCCAATAATCCTAATGTTACATGGGAGGTAATGACCAGAATGAGGAGTTAAACCTAAGTTCTGTGACAATGATTCCATTACTCCCAGACTGTTTCTTCTTATCATCTTCTTTATTTGCTTTAGCTCTATTTCATAAGTTTATCAACTTGTATCATTTCCTCTTGAAGTATATCCTACCCTAAATATTCTTCTCTCCCAAAGCAGTCCCATGAAGCTGAAACACAATTAAGTTTTTTTCAGATGGAAAAGTTAGTACATTTTAGATGATTGAACCTTCCTAGATTTGTTTTCATCAGCTTCCCAGTTAACCTTCAGGCATCTCTTTGAAGAATAGGAAGTAAACAGCAGAAAGCTCTTTTAGAGGTACCATAAGGCTAGGGGAGAATTGAGGATGTCCTAGATAGTTCTTTCTGTTAAATCTGATCTCTTTTATTCTATTTAAATTAAATCACTTTCTCAAGGGGTAGAGAAACTCTTACCCTCTTAGGGCTAAATGCACTTGTTCAAATCTCTAGCCTCTGGCCATCCCCAAACTATGATGACTTAGATTGAGATAAAATTATGGTCACACACTAGGAGCTTATCTCTAGATCTATTTCTAAAAATCTAGACTACATTGGTTCTACAGCCAGCCAGTCTATTCTACTTTGTCTTTCCATGGTTCTGTGCTTCTTCATGAAGTCATAATACTAAAACCATAGTGTTTTCCTTGCATACCATCTTGCCCACCCTAATACTTAAATTTATATGTAGTTATATATATTTATATATATATATTCAGATATAACACATGTATATATATATATATACACACACATACCCATGTATTTGTGTATATATATATATATATATATATATATATATATATACATGTGTTATATCTGAATATATTAATGTGAGTCTTCTTTCTGTCATTAAAGATCGTGACTCTTCCTTTTCTTATAAGTGATTGGACAAGTTGCTATGGACAAAATATTGATTTTACCTGTTGACCCGCCCCCTAGAAATGAATCTTCCAAACTTTCCTAGGCTAGACTTGTTATAATAAATTCATAATACTAGTCTTGGCTCAAAGTCTTTCTATTTTTAAGCATCACAGGCTAGTCCATTAGCTGGACCTAATAGAATGAAATTCAGTGAAAATCAGTGTAAAGCCTTATATTTCATGTTCAAAAAGTCAACTCTATTAGCAAAATATAGGGGAAGCTTGGATAATCATCAATTCATTAGGTACTTTTAAAAAAAGTGTGTTGTATGTCTATGTGTGTATGTATATATGTGTGTACTTGTGTATAAGAAGTGTCAAACTCAATATGAGTTAGTCATGTAATATAGTTATCAAAAATCGTAACATGATATTGGGCCCATTAAGTTCATATATATCATTTATAGAGCACTTAAAGGTTGCAAAAAACTTCATGAAAATACCACTTTGTCCTTATTTCAGCCTTTGGAAGTATGTATTAATATAGCCATTTTTTTAAAGATGTGGAAACCAAGGCAGCTATTAAGTGATTTGCCCAAGGTTTCAAGGTTAGTAAATGTCTGTGACCGGATCTGAATGAATGTTTTGTAACCCAAATTTCTATCCACTGTATCATCTTCCAGGAATAAAAAGGTGACCTGGTCATACCTAACCTAGAGTATTCCATTTGGTTTTTGGTAGTACCTTTGAGGGAGAATGTCAATAAACTGAAAAGTATCTGGTGAAAGGACAACTGAGTTAGTGAAGAGGTAGTTATAGGGAAAGTTTGAAACAACTGGAGATGTTTTGCCAGGAAAAGAGAATACAGCAGTGAAATCATAATTCATATTAAAATATTTGAAGGCATTGAAGTCATTTGGAAGGGGTATTAGATTTGATGTGCTTAGTTCTAGCCAGTAAACCTAGGAGCAATTAGAAGAAATTGAAGAGATAAAAATTCAGGCTTGTGCTAATGACAAATTCTTTTATAATTAGAACTACCAATGAAATGGGCTGCCACATGTAGGAGTGAGTTTCCTCTTCACTATGTGCCTTCAAAGAGAGGCTAGAGGATGACTTGCTTGGATTCTTGTATGGGAGGTTTTTCATTCAAGTATAGGTTACAATAATTGGTCCCTAAGGGAAGTTTCAATGTTGGTATTTTGTTATTCACCTTATAGAATCACCTTTCACAGCTTGTTTATACAACAACAAGCATTTATGTATTTTTATGTATTTCTTAAAACCCCTTACCTTATGTCTTAGGATCAATACTAAGAGTGGTAAGGGCTAGGCACTTGAGGTTAAGTTATTTGTCCAGGGTCACACATCCTGGAATTGTCTTGATCCAGTTTTGAACACAGGACTGGTTCTCTAGCTGATGAGCCACCTAACTGCCCTACAACAAACATTCGTTAAGCTCATTCTGGATTCCTGGTACTGTCAAGGTGCTGAGTATACAAAGATGAGACAACGTGTACATACATGATAAATTAAAATAAACACAAAGTAATTTTAAGTGAAAACATTAAACTATTAAGAATATCTTATGTAACACGATGAAGGTGATATTGATGAACTTTGAAGGAAAACAGAGGTTATAAGGAGCACAAGGAAAAGGGACTATATTCTAGGGAAAAGGGCACAGAAAAACAGAATTTATGGAGTGTCTTGTGCAAGTAATAGTAGGAAGGGAAGTCTGGACTTTGAGAAGAGGAATATTATGTACCAAAGGTGAAAAGGTAAGTTGATGCCAGGTTGTGAAAGACTTAAAAAAAAGCAACCAGCGCTTACATTTTATCTTAAAGTTAATAGAACCCGCTGGAGTTAATAAGTGATATAGTTTATAGAAAATAATTTCAGTAGCTATGAGAAGATGGATTAGAGTGTAGAGAGATTTGAGGTAGAGAGACCAACTAAGGTTATTTCAACAGGATGATTTTGTCATAACCTTTAAGAAAATAAGCATTAGCAAGTTCCCTTAGGGGAAACATTTGACCTAATTCATTATATAAAATGGGAGACTAACTTGGGCAAGTTAATTATTTCTCTGGGATGCACTGGGGTCATTTGAGTTAGATCTCACATTCAGGTCTGCTCATATCTAGTCAAATATTATTTCCAGTCTACTGTGCTGATTCTTGCAGTAACCCAGGATCAGGAGCCCCAATCAGTGGAAAAAATTCTCTATGCAGTTACTCTAATACCCAGTTTATAGAATAGAAAAGGGTGTTAAAGAAAAGCGGAGAAAATATCTATTGTTTCATCCATATATTTCTATTCACTACCTGTTTATTGTTGTTCATTCATTTCAGTCCTATCTAACTCTTTGTTGATGCCATTTGGGATTTTCTTAGTAAAGATCATGGAGTCATTTGCCATTTCCTTCTCCAGCTCATTTTACAGAGGAGAAAACTGAGGAAAACAAGGTTAAGTGACTTGCTTCAAATCACACAGCTACTAAATGTACAAAACCAGGTTTGGACTAGGGAAAATGAGTGTTCCTGATTCTAGGTCTGGCACTCTATTCACCGCACCCAACTAGCTGCCCTGTGATTTATATATTGACTAATGTATTATGACCAAGAGCAAGTTGTTTACTTCTTTGATCCTTGATTTTCTCATCTACAAAAATGGGGAAAATAAGTATAAAATTTTTTCTCACAAAATTATTATGAGGATCAAATTAAATGATGTATAGAAAGTGATTTTAGCTAAAAATTATGATATAAATTTATCAGTACAAATAATAATAATGCAAATTCTTCAATACTTCCAAAGTCCTTGTGGCTACTCCTTCCATTACAAAGATCATGCTTTTCATGTGTCATACAACCTCAACTGGGCCCTCAATGCAGCAAGGCAGTGTTTTTTACACTACTCACATTAATTCACTATTCTACTTGCCACAGTACCTTTTCAACTCTTAAACATCCCAAGGCTCCACTTTTCCACATATTTTCCGTGAATGTTGCTTCATATTTCCTTAAAAAGATTGAGATCATTTGATAAGAGTTCCCTCTTAACTCTTCTTCTTCATGCCACATCACTTGAATTCTTTCTGCCCATCTTCATTGATGTCTCCTATGAAGACACAACACATCTTGCCAAAGTAAACTCCTTTACATATGCAAGTGGTTCAATTCCATTTTGTTTTCTCTAGCTGATTGCTCCATCCATCATCCCCACTTTCTCATTTATCTTTAATCTCTTCTTGTTTACTGAGTTCTTCCCAACTGATTGCAAACATGATCATGTCTCCTCTAAACTAAAAAAAAAAAAAAAATCCTTCACTTAATTCATTCATTCCCATTAGCTATTGTCTCACATTTCTTTTCCTCTTTTGGCTAAACTCTTCAAGAAGGTCATTCTATAATCAATGCTTCCACTAGCTTTCTTCTTACTTTTTATTAATTCTCTACAGTCTGACTTCTAACCCAATCAGTTCATTGAAACTAGTCTCTCCAAAGTTAAAAAATAATGTTTTAATTGCCAATCAAAAATCCTTTTCTTTTTCCAGTCCTTAACTTTTGTGACATCCATGCAGTCTTTGACACTGTCAACCAACCTCTTCTCTTTAGGTCTGTGTAACATTATTCTATTCAAGTTCTTGTACCTGATTGGTAGCTTTTCTTTAGTTTTCTTTGATAGATCTTCCTCTAGGTTAAACCTGCTAAAATAGAATGTTCCTAGGTCTTCTCATACCAAATAACTCCTTTATTATGATTCTGTGACACTGGCTGCCTTGATGTTCATTGCAAAAAACACTCCATCTGCTGACTTCAGTAATTTTTATTGTCTGTCCCCCATGTCTAGAATCATTTCTCTCTCTACCTCTTGCTTCCCTTTATTTCCAAGTGTCATTTAAATATCCCACTCTCCATAGGAAGGTTTCCTATTTCCTCTTTATAGTAGTGTCTTCTTTCCCTTTATTATATATATATATATATATATATTCTTTTTACAAAGTTTTTGAATGTTATATTCCCCCATTGGACTATGAGCTCCCATATATCAGGATGTCTTCTGCCTTTCTTTTTATGTTCATCACCCAGAATATAATAGATACTAAGTCAAGGCTTATTGACTGACTGACTTCATGATTTGCTGAGCTCCCCCTACCCCGCAAATATCAACCAGTAGTCAATTTCTTGATGATAAATAAGCCTCCAAGCCTGAACTTGGAAAGGTTGGTTTTTGTGTGAGAGACACATAGCTAATCCCTGGGCCACTTTTCAAAATCTTTCCAGCTTCTTAAGACCAACCAGAGGTTTGTGTACATGAGCATGGCTGTTTAGAACCACCACATCATCATAAAGTATATAAAAAATTTAATAGGGAACAGCTGGAAGGCTCAGTGGATTGAGAACCAGGCCTAGATATGGGAGGTCCTGGATTCAAATTTAGCCTCAGACACTTCCTACCTGTGTGACCCAGGGTAAGACACTTAACCCTCATTGCTAGCCCTTTCTACTCTTGTGCCTTGGAACCAATAAACTGTATAGATTCTAAGATGAAAGGTAAGGGTTTTAAAAAAGTAACAAAAACATTTAAAAATTAAAAAAAGAAATTTAGTGGACAATGATTCCTTATCTATAAAATGGGGATAATAACAATTACTACTATTAATATTAAAAATTACAATAATGATAATAAAATAATGATGATGATAATGATGATGATGATGATACAATCTTAATGTGTGCCAGAGCTATAAGGCTCATGGAGGCTTAAACAATAATTTCTAGTCATAGCAGGAATACATTTTACCATACAAATTGATACAACCATAGAAAGGAGTCCAGACATAAGCAGGTAAACAGATGGCTTGGTGTTGTTTACGGGAAAGAGAAAAAATGTGTTGATTATTACTGTATTCTTTTCTTGTCAGGACGGTTCCCTTTAGCAGGGTCACAAAGCAGGGTCCACCACTTAGCTGGATAGCTCACTGATGAATTAACAGGGCAGAATCCCATCTGTGCCTGGCCTTCCATGACTTTCCATGTACTTAACATTTGTTGTGAATGAGATTCTAAAATCTTACCAGCTGCCATAAATACCAATCATTTTCCTGGGTTCTGAGGCTCTCTCTCATACCTGACTTGAAACAGGCAAGAGTTTAAGGCACTGAGCATACACTAGCATACAGGATGTGAACTTCTGGTCCTATGAGACACAGGATAATTTGAGAGGAAAATGGAATAAAGTAATGATCCTTATAAATCCATTCCTTCTGCTGGTACTTTGCAAAGTGAAGGCTTCCTAGCACTCTTGCTGTGCTCAGGCTCAGAGGCTTTGTGGATCACATGGTTTAATTTTAATTCCTACAACATACTTTACTCCTCCTTTTTACTGCACAATTCAGATCTTATTACCAGGTCATTGTATTGCAGACAAGATTTAGATTTTTATGATCATTCTCTAAAATCCTTGGCACTGATAAATTTATGATTTTTATGGCCAATCAATAAATTTTATCTACCTATTTCTAAACCGGAGGCATATTACACTGAATAAACTACAGTTTTACCTGTGATTTCTCATTTCAGATAAAAATTTAAATTTGATAATGTCCTTGGAAAGAGTAATCCTCTATCTAGAAATTTAGATATTATAGTTTAGAAGTAATAGCAACTATAGATGCACATATATTTGGGCACTTTGCCAACCATCTTGGTTTCCTTTAGTAATTCATCCAATTAAGTGCCTCAGCTGATAAATGAGTCTTGAGTCCTTCATTAGTCATCTGGGAGAACACATTTAAGGGTCTGAGAATTCTTGCCACTATTGAAAAGGTGACATTTATGTCTCTTCATGTAGCTATAGGCTTCACCAGTTGTTTCAACCTTTTTAGTTCAAAATATGAGGACTTCTAATGGTAATTTATCCCCTTTGGCTGAGTTGTTCCTAGTGAGCTTGAAAAAAATAAGTGGAAATATCAGATGTTAATTCATGTCTAATGTTGAATAGCTCAGTATGCCAACAAGCCAAGGACAGAAACAACATTAAGACTCTAAAATATTTAATCAGAACAGAATTAAATAGTAAGACAAGAGTAATATTAGAGCACATTCTCAAATGAGTTGTTTCATTCCATTTCTCTTCAAAGTGGCTTTGGAAATGGGTTCCTCCAACATATTGATTATTCTAGTAGCAAGACATGGGTTCAATCTTTCTCTAAAGCTGAATCTTACTTTTTGATGGTTTTCCAACACTAAAAATTTCATTGAAGAGGGAAAATCTTTGTCTGATATCTCCTGCTTCTTTTTTTTTGTCTAAAACTAATCTCTCTCCTTGTTGCAGTTGGCAAGATTAAACTTCTTTTTTTCAAAATCAGAATGTCTTATTTATTTCTCTACTCCATGTACTCACCAAACCAGTGAGGGCTGTCCATTATTCCTTCTCTTTGGTACAAAACAAAACAAAACAAAACAAAACAAAACAAAACAAAACAAAACAAACAAAAAAAAAAACAAATGAACAAGAGTAGCCTTCTTCAATTACCAAGGGAAAAGAGGAAAAGAACCCTTTCAAAAAATTTTAATGAAGGGGAGGGCCAAAGTGTCTTTCCTCAGCAGTTATTGGAAAAACAAATACTTTTTTAACCTATCGCCCCTATAGTCTCCTTGAGGCCATTCCTTTTTCTAAACAGCTGCAAGCTATAAACTTACTTAAACTAACTTACTTTAGAAGCAATATCTCTTGTTGATTTGCAAAATGTGTTATATATCAGTATCCTCTTCTTCTTTTTGGATAAAGTTAACCACTCATGCCTTCTTTGTCAAGATGTATTGTCAGCATTTGCTACAAACTATTACTGTCATCTTCTGAATGTGCAGGCATATAACTTAAGTAAAGGTATTTATACACATTTTATTGACTATTGGTTCCTTAAATGTATGGGTAACCTGAAAACTTTCATTAAATTATTCTCTTTCTTCATCAGAAAGTGAAGGTGATCATAAGTTCATGAAGTCTACAATAGTAGATCACAAGTTCAAGCACATTGTATTCCTTTGGAAAGACTCAAAAACATATTGCATCCATGCTAGCCTTCATCCATACCTCCTTCCCACTGTAAGGGTTAAACTTTAATGGTTGGATAATAAATTATGAAATTATGTGGTCACTGTTATTTATCATATCTCAAGTCAGAAACTTATTTACAAATAGAGAGGAAATAATAAAGAAGAGAAATGTGAGGGGGATAGCAGCCTAAAAGCTCTCAACCAGAAAGGCTGGTGGTGAGTAAACATGCAGCCTCCTCCAAGATGGAAGCCAGTCTCTTAGGAAACTAGGAAAGTAGTCAGCCTTTTACTCACTCAACAAAGTAGTCCAGGAGTCAGAGTCGAAGTTGAAGCTGAGCTCCAAGCCCACAATCCAAGCAGGAGTCTCTTGCAATCTCCCTTGGAGACTCTCTACAGTTAGAAGGCTTTCTCCAGAAGACAACCCCTTCAGATTATCTTCTCCAAGACCATCTCCCTAGACTGAGTTCAGGGCTTGCTTTTATGGTGACTCCATGTCCCTCCCCCTCTTCACATGGGCCAATCACAGTTTCCAAAATTGTCTAGCATTGCCCAGGGTATTCATAGTTTTTGAGGGTGTGAACTCTTATAAGTTACTGAGTGATTGAGTTTCTGAGGGTGTGAACTCTCTTGTGAATTCTTAAAAGAACAAGTTTCTCTGACTGAGTTTTTAAAAAGGGGTGAAGCTCTTCCAAGTATCTTGCTGGCTTCTCACCTAGCACTAAGTAGGATATGAATTCACTAAGTGGTTTATGAGCTCCTCTATCTAGTTCAAGCTTGTGTCAATTCACTCACTAGGTAGACAAAGGAGAGCTAATCCTATCTTCACAATCTAGTGAGGTACTTAAGTTATTGTTAAACAAAGTAGTTAGTTCCAACTAAGCAAAGAGAATAAAGGATTCCCTTTCACAAGTGTAAACTCAAAGAGAACCAAGAATTCCCTTTTACACTACTCACCAGAAACTTGGACTTTTTCTAGGGAATATCTCTTGATTCTGATAGAAGAACAAATTATCCACTTCACTTCCTGGCTACCAGCTGCAAACCATCTTCCTCCTAGTCTACATTTTTTCAGCTTTTTTTTTTTAATATATATTATATTTCTCCATCATAATGTAAATTTCCTGAGTACAGGGTCTATCTTGCTTATATTTATCTTCCTAGCATTTAGCACATAACATTGTAGGCCATACACACACACGCACGCACACACGCACGCATGCACACAAATAAATGCTTACTAAAAGCTTTATGTGTCTCTCTACCCTTATGATCTGTGATTTCATTGGTGTGGATAATTGCCACTACTAACATAGGTGTCTCACATACACATATATGCAAATATATACTTCATTTTTTCTTAGATGGTCTTTGGAAGATTTCATAGGCAAAATATATGCCATTCAACTTGATAATGAGCCTCCCTAAATGTTGTGTGGAACTCTTTGATTCCTAAATAAGATATGAAGTCATTCAGTATTGGTAGAGCCTTCTAAAATTTATATTGTGGTACATATATCCTTAGAGTATGAAAGGTCATTACCATGTTAAAATGAAATATAGGACCAGGGCCAGAAGTTAGACTCCCACTTCTGTGATTCTGTGCTCTAATTGGTGAACATATACCTTACTTTGCCTGGTCTTAACCCAATGTTATATTTCTCAAGCAAATATTTGCCATTATTCCAGCTTTCCAGGCTCTATCTCTGCCCTCAAGGCCTAACCCCTAAGATATAAATGATGAATATTGATCTTATCTTGTCCAATTTCAGGATTATACTTCAAAGCTATCTTTAAGATTATTCTTTCTGCCCATATTGCCCTTCTCCCCTTCCAACTCTGGGGTCAAGAACAGCAATCTCATCAACATTATCATTCCTGGGATATAATTGATCATATGGCTCCAGTTATCATTCATCTAGTTTATTTCTCCAAAACACTCTTTTCTGGCCACCAATAAACTCTATATAATTTTCCTTTTTTTGAAAGTAAGTTCCTTGATGCAGGGACTCTCTTATTTGCTTGAATTTGAATCTCTAGTTCTTAGCACAGTGCCTAGTACAGGGTCCATAATTACTACATGTTCATTCAGGCTCTGGATTGGGAAGAGTTAGTGGAACAATAAATACTTGGAATATCAAGAGAGACTTCACATAGAAGTGTAAGAATTAAAATTTAGTTATTAGCTATATATTAAAATTATGTGGCCGCCAGGAATCAACAATTCAAGTTGATTCCGTAATTAAATCAGACCCAAGTCAGCATCGGGTTGAAGAGTTTATTTACAATCAGGAAGGTGAGTAAGGATAAAGAGAAGAGGGAGGTTAGAAGTCTAAATAAATGAAGCTGTAAGCCGCAAGGCCCAACAGCCGGATAGGCAGAGTTTAGAATTGGCCCAGCTAGGCCAAGGAAGCCAGCCTAACTTACCCACGTGACAATACAGAGCATAAGCTGTCTGTGGTCTCAGGAGATGCTTCTTCCTCTAGTTCCAGACGACAACTGCCCTCACAGGAAGTTCACTCACTTACTTAAAGAGAATGTGTCTTTCATCACTTCCTGTGGTCCACCTCTAATTCAAATGGACAAATGGCAGTTTCTACATTGATTTGGACTGCCCAAAGGGCAGTCCCTTATTCTTGATTTGTTACTTATTGTCACGTGTGGGTAACTCGTCTCCCCTCCCCACTAAGGGAGGTGGGAGTGACATCATTAGCACGCCTGGGTTGAGTAGATTTTTGACTATTAATGGGATAGAGCTAATTTCTATTTACACAGAAGTTCACCCTGAACTGTGCCTTCAAGAAGAGATTTCAAGACGGAGATATTAGGAGGGAGAGAATATCCTGAAGATGAGGAACATTTTGTATTAAAGGCACTGAATTGGGAGATGGAATGTTAATTATAACAAATGTCCATAATGTATTTTTTGGTGGAACATAGTTGAATAACAGGAAGGAAAAATAGGCCGAACACTAATTGTTGAAGCTGAATATTTGAATATTTTGACTATTTTTATGGCTATAAGTTTCTTGAGGCTGTGTCTTATTTATCTTTGCATCAACCCCAGCAATAAGAAACTTGTCTCTGTACATACTTGCAACCTTTCAATGATCTATGTTTTCATTAGTATGCATCTATCTAATATAGCTCTTTCTTCTTTTCTTTTTAGTAGATGGTCTTTGTAAGTTCCTATGTTAAATTTCTTTTTAATCCCTTTCCCAGTAGTCAACAATCTGATGATGATCCAACTCTCTAAAATGAAAAGTTTTGTTCTCAGACAATATACATACACAAACTAATTTTTTCATTTATTTGTTTTTTGTCCCATGATCTCCTTGGCAGTCTGGTGAAAACTATAGATCCTTTCTCAGAGTAATATTTTAGTTGCATAACAAAATTCATGGCATTACTAGGGAAACTAAAGGTCAGTGAAGATAAAATTGTAATTTTAATTGAATTCACAGGTTGCTTGAAGTCTCTTCACAGATCTTTTGGGTGTTAAGAACCAGCCTCATACTTAAAATTGGCTAGGATTCCTCAGAACTTCTGATCTACCAGTCAAGGCTTCAAAAATCAAAGGTCACTTTCATGCTATGATAAGACATCAGAGTAAGACTTTCATGTAGGTCTTGGCACACAGGTATTCAATACCACTATGCCTCAACTGCCTTCTCCCTCTGCCTCTGCAGCCTTTTTTTCCATTGGTGAGTTCCTCCCAGAATCTCCATTTAAGGAATGGGTAAGGTCAACCATCTTTTACTTTATGGACTTTTCCACTTTGCTCTTTCATAAACTCCTTGAGAACAGGAACTGTCTTTATTTTGCCTTTATTTGTGCGACCAGTACATTGCCTGACACATAGTAAGCATTTAATAAGTTCACATTGATTTGATGTAATGAATAGTTATTTTTAATTGAATTGAAGTATGTATTAGAATACAACATAAACTCTCTATTTTGGTGCCATAGAAAGGATCTGATTGATTAAAAATAAGAGGTAAAATTATAATTTGTTTCCCTGCGCTTATTATAACCCATATGCCCAAATACAGTGTGAGTCAACTCATGATATTCCAAATCTATATTAGCATATTCAATCACTCAATCATTGAGCCTTATACAATATGTGACATAGTCTTCTTTGGCCTCCAGTGTTTTTTTTTAAACTTTTAACCTCAATTAATACCATTTTCATATGCATCACTATGCCTATTAAAATAAAATGTGTAATTGTTTCTGCTGATGCTACGTAATTGAATTGGATGAGGATATGTGTCTGCTACACAGAATAATTAGGTCCTCAACTACCCATCTGTGGGATGAGAATATTAGGACTCCAAATGGCAGAGATTTATCAATGCCATTAGCTGTCAATTACTGGAAAGCAGCTGCAATCCAGAGAGCAATGCTGTCTTGTATCTGTCAGAGTTGACTTGGTACAGCTGGCATAGAATAGTCTGGCCTTTAGCTAAGGAGATGATATGACCATCCCCTCTTCAGCAGGGCACACTTGCTTGATGCATGTTGTTTCCAGTGGTAAGAATGCATTGGGCTTAGCTATCTGTAGTCTCTTGTCCTTTCTTTTTTTTTTTTAAACCCTTGTACTTCGGTGTATTGTCTCATAGGTGGAAGAGTGGTAAGGGTGGGCAATGGGGGTCAAGTGACTTGCCCAGGGTCACACAGCTGGGAAGTGTCTGAAGCCAAATTTGAACCTAGGACCTCCAGTCTCTAGGCCTGACTCTCACTCCACTGAGCTACCCAGCTGCCCCCTCTTGTCCTTTCTTCAGATCCTTAATGCATATCAGTCAATCTTAGGTAGAAGAGACTGTGGCTATGGAACAGAATCATACTAATTGACCTAATGGAGGAAGTTTTAGCCAGGAGCTCTTTCTTTGGCACCTTACTAGCTGCACACAAAAGAAAACTGAAAGAAGAAGATGTGAAGGGGAATAGGGTGGTGCAGGGGAGTGGGGAATTAAGGAATATCTGAGGATCTGTCCCCTCTTCTTACATGGAAGAGTTCCTGTCTCAACCCTATAATCAATGGGACAGCTACATGACACAGTGGATACGGTGCCAGGCTTGGAGTCCGTGAGACTTAAATTCAAACTTGCCTCAGACACTTATGCACTGTGTGATTCTGGGCAAATCACTTAAATCCCCTATTTATCTCAGTTTCCTCAGCTGTGAAATGGAGATAAAAATAACATCTAATTCCAGGGGTGGTTGTGAGGAACGAGTGAGATAATAATTCCAAAGCATTTGGCATATTATTTGGTATATAGTAAACACTATATAAATGTTAGATATTGTTATTATGCATTCATGTACAGGAGTATGTATGCATATACATATAAATATGCACACAAACATGCATATACACATATATGTATATGTATATACATATGTATGTATGATTATGTATATTTAGGTGGCATAATGGCTAGAGAGCAGTGCTTAGAGTCAGGAGGACCTGAGTTCAACCCTTGCCTCAGACACTAACTGTAGGTACCTGGACAAGTCACTTAATCCTGTCATCCTCAGCTTCCTCATCCATAAAATAAGCTGATAAAGGAAATGGCAAACTACTCTCATATCTTTGCCAAGAAAACCCCAAATGGATCATGAAGAGGTGGGCTAAATAAAAAAAATGTATATATACTTGTATGACACAGATTTTATGCAGGCTTAGCATGCTTAAGCAATAAATGACACATTTCACCTGCAAAGTAAGTGTATTATTAAACTAATATAGTAAATGGCTTATCATTCTAGTGTAATAAATGATTTATTGTGCTCATTCAGTGAATGAAATATATCGTTTACATAATAAAGGCAAAATGTATTATACATATGGGCGTATGTATACAGATATCAATCACAAAAGTGAATATATATCAACTTTAATCTACTATAATTTACAACCCACATTACATTTTTTGTGTATGTCCTGTAATATGAAATGTATAAGTTCATATGTACACTACAATTTCTGGCTTGAATGCACACTGTGCATCTATAGAGACAAGGTGGTCTGGTAGGTGGATTGACATTTAGACCTGAGAATTGGAGGAAGCTTCCAGGGAAGGTAGAGGCTTAGAGGAGAGAAGGAGGGAGCTTCTTATCATCTCTTATAAATGCTTGGATGTACGTTTTACAAGGAACTTATGGCCTAGGGCTGAGTTTAAATTGGGAAAGTTGGTGACTCGGTAATCTGCCTGACCAGGGCCTGCCTCCATTTGGTACTGAGAATGGACAGTAGCTTAAAAGAAGAATGGAAGAGATGAGTAACAGAGACTGGGACCTAGAGATTCAAAAGAAACAGAAAGCAGAAGACTGCAAGGACCCTGAGGGCCACTGTGTCTAAAATGAGAAAGATGGTGGCAGTAGAGCCCAAGCAACAGAACAAAAGCAACAAATATTTTATAAAATATATTGTAAAAATATAAAATATCCCACTTAAATTACTTATAGATGATATAAATACATTATATTTATGTATAATATGTTTTGAATAAAAGATAATATTCACTATAATATGATATAACTGCTACATGAAAACTATTTAGTTATTTGTTATGTTAGTGATAAGCTATGTATTGAACTGTCATGATATATGAGGTACAGAAACGGAACATGACATCCAAAGTCGAACACAGAGTTAGTTGCAGAGCCAAGACTAGGACCCACATCCCCTAGCTTTTTTTTCCATGACTTTTTCCACTACACCAAACTGTCTTTGCATCACAATACAAAAAGGTGTTCCAAATTATTTATATCAGCTACAGACACTTTTTCCCTACTGAAGGACAAATAATTCTTCTCCCACTAACCTAATTTGAACTAATTTAATGAAACCTGATTCTTCTCCCATTTTAAAGAATCATTATAGTGCAACCCTTGCTTAATTACTTATAACCTTATTTTTAATTCTTTGCTAGCCTGATTGGATCTAGAGTCTTATAAAACAAACTCATGTGTTTTCTAAAAAATCAGAACGGGTTCACCTTGCCAACTTTGAACTTGTCATGAAAACAAGAGGACAGAGTCTCAGACTTCACTCTATACAGTAAAAGTTAAACACCTATTGAAGGAGCAAATCTGCCATATCTCCTTAATAAAATATTCATTCACATTGTTTCATTCTTTATTCATTTGTTAGAAAGGAAACAGTCAAGGAACCTTCTACTCATCAAAATGTAAAGGTGCCCGTACAGGCATATGTCAAGGCATTCACAATTAATCTGGGTCATGTTCTATGAGAAGGGCCTTTGAACCTCTGTCAATATTTTAAAAAATGATTAGGGAAAAGACACATAACAATAACCTTCAGACAATCTCCACCAAATTCACTCACATGAGTGACCAGGAGGCAGCTTTTATTTAGAAAAACTTTGTTCCTAAGGAGAAAATTCAGATATGAAGGAATCGCAGTGGTAGGGATGGTTATTATATTTTACTAACTAACCAACTTTTTTCTCATCCCTAGTTACACAACCAAGTTGCTTACTGATATATGCCAGTGATGGTCTTAAGGGGTATTCAGGCAGAAAATGGGGATGTCAAAGAAATCAAAGAGAGAGAAAAAGATCCATATGTACAAAAAATATTTTAGAAACAATTTTCGTGGGAACTGGAGGCTATGTCCATTAGTTGGAAAAAGGCTGAAAATTTGTGTCATCTGAACATGATAGACAAATATTTTTCTGGAGAAAGGAAGGAAATAAACATTTATTAAATGCTTACCATGTACCGAGTACTGAAGCCTTTTACAACTATATCATTTGATCTTCGAAACACCTATGTGAGGTATATGCTTTTTTTTTCCCCATTTTAGAATTAAGGAAAATACAGCAGATTGAAGTTACAGTGTCTGAGACTGTATTTAAACTTAGGTCTTCCTGAATATAATGGCCAGTGCTCTGCCCATTGCACTATCTACTGTACTCCCTACCTGCTATAAGAAATTATGAAGGGGTTGGTTTCAGAGAAACCCAGAAAATGTTGGATGAATTTGTCCAAAATTAAGTCAGAAGAACCAAGAGAACAAGTTATACAGTAAGAGCAATATTGTAAAGAAAAAGAATTTTGAAAGACTTTGATTAAGAACTTTGATTAACCCAATGACCAACAATTCCAAAAGACTACATAATGAAACCTATTCCCTATATCCTGATAGAGCTGATAGTTTCAGAATGCAAATCTAAATTTTTTTACACATTCATTCATTCATTCATTCGACAAATATTTATTAAGCATTGACTATGTGCCAGATACTATTCTAAGTGCTACAGTAAGACAGTCCCTGATCCCAAGGAATTTACAATATTATGGGGCAAACAACAGACAAGCAAACAGATACAAATCAAGCTATCTGCAGAATGAGAAATAATTTGAAAAGGGAAATGACTGGAATTAATAGTGATTGAGTAAGGCTTCCTATAGAAGGTATATTTTAACTGGAGCTTACAGGAAGCCAGGGAGTTCAGTAGTTGAAGAGGTGGAGAGAAAGCATTCCAGGCATGGAAGAATGAGAAAATTCTTAGAGCCATAAGATCAACAGTTTGTTCATGAAACCACCAGAAGGCCAGTATCTCTAAATGGAAAAGTAAGCTATAAGAAGAATAGAAAGGAAGGAGAGGACTAGATTGTAAAGAGCTTTGAATATCCCAAACAACACTTTGTATTTGTTCCAGAAAAAAAAATAGGAAGCCACTGGAATTTATTGAGTTGGGGTGGGGGGAGAGGGGAGTTGACATGATGAGAATCATATTTTAGGGAAAGCACTTTAGTGGTTAAAAAGAGAATGAAGTGAGAAAAGGGGACATGAGACAGGAAAAGTTAACAGTGGTCTATTGCAGTAATCAAGGCATGAGGTGGTTTGGGTTTGCACTCGAGAGGTGGCAATGTCAAAGAAGAGAAGAGGGCATTTTTGATAGATGTTTCAAACATGTAATCAATAGTTCTCAAAAAAAATGGAAAGGGGGGAGGGGTGGTGAAAGATATGATGAATCTAGAATGACTCCCTAGGTTTTGAATGTGAGGTAGAGAGGATGGTGTTGCTGTAAAAGGAAGTATATATTAAAGAAGGGAATATCCTTGTTTTGGACATGTTGAGTTTAATGGAAATGCAGTTCCAGATGTTGGAAAGGCAGTTGGAGATGCCTGATTGGAGATCAGGAGAGAGATTAGAGAAGGAAAATAGATTTGAAAATGATCAGCATAAAAATGGAAATTAAATCCATGAAAGCTGATCAGATCATCAAATTAAATAGGATAAAGAGATAAAATAAGAGGATCCAGGACAGAACCCTGAGGGACACACAGCTGGAATCCACAAATAAAGAAGGAGCCAGCAAATGAAACAGAAGGAACAGTAGTCAGATAGGCGGAAAACTAGTGGAGAGAGAGAGGGGAGGGGGGTTTGGAAAACCTAACAAGAAGAGAGTTTCAAGAAAAAGAGTTCAAAGTATCAAAGGCTATTGGAAGGTCCAGGAGAATGAGTATTGAGAAAAGGTCATTCGATCTGGCAGGAGCTCTTTTAGTAACTCTGGAGAGAGTAGTTTCAGTGGAATGATGAGATTGAAACCTAAATGGTAGGGAGTTAAGAAAAGAATGAGTGGAGAAAAACTGGAAGTACTACTGAAGATGTCCTTTTCAAGGAGTTTAGTTACAGAGGATAAAAGATGAATAGAATGATATTTAGTAGGAATGGAAGGATAACATGAGTTTTTTTTTTTCAAAATGAATAAAAAATAAACATGTAATAGGCATTAGAAAAGTATACAGTAGGGGCAGCTGGGTAGCTCAATGGATTGAAAGCCAGGCCTAGAAACGGGAGGTCCTAGGTTCAAATCCAGCCTCAGACACTTCCCAGCTGTGTGACCCTGGGCAAGTCACTTGACCCCCATTGCCTACCCTTACCACTCTTCCACCTATAAGTCAATGCACAGAAGTTAAGGGTTTAAAATAAAAAAATTTTTTTTACATTTATTAATATTCATTTTTAACATGGTTACATGATTCATGCTCCTCCTTTCCCCTTCAACCCCCCCCC